>NC_067226.1:17302500-17602500 GCF_019924925.1 Ctenopharyngodon idella
AAACTGGAAATAGACAGCCTTCACCAATCCAATTAAGTCGCTTCAGACATAATGTTTTTCTTTTTTTGTTTTTGTTTTTTTAATGAAAGGCAGTCGCTGAAGTAACTTTGGTGTCTTTCCTAGAAATGTCTAAAAATGTGGCATCATGCATAGAAATGTCAAAATATTATTGGTGGAGACAGTGTTTGTTTACAACATTACCTTTCTGTAAATTTTTTTAGCCACATCTCACGGTTTCACTGTCTGACGTTTTCCATTATTTGTAAGATTGTCCCACACATTTGTAATGATTCAGAAAAATTCAAAACCTGTTTATTATGTATATGTATGCATGTGGGTGGTCAGGAGGAGTTTATCGGTGGTCAAACAAACGGAAACACATACTGAATCATAAAATCACCTCATTCGCAGCAGAGAGTCGCCTCCAATTAACGTATTCATTTACTGAATGTGTACAGCATTTTACCTGTCGGAACACATAGAACACACATGTACATACAGCCGTGAATAAATCAAAATGTGTCAAGAATAGTGCATCACTGCATGTGTATTAATCCAGGGGTCTCCTTTATTGGACTCAAGTGCATAATTTCCATATTAAAGCTGCAAACTTTTAATTCTGCTGATATTGAATTCTTATTCTTGTCAATGAGGGATTTCTTGCAAGCTGGTTGGACTAAAGTATAAAAAAAAATCTCATGCATATGCTAATACATGCAAGATAAGAGATAATAAGCATGACTCACATACATATAACTGTCTTTTTTTCTAGTTCTATTTTTTTCCATTCTTGTTATCATACACCAAAAATGAATTTATTTACTTGGTCTAAAGTAGGTCTGCATTTGTTCCCAGCTATATTACTTTTCACCCAACTCAAAGTGTTTGATGTGCCTTTGAAATGCATTCCTAGAAAACAAAGCCATGTGTAATTAGGACTAGACTACAATTAGACTGTGTGTTTTCACTGCTATTGAATAATTATCATGAGGATAGTCTGCTTTTAGATGCACTTCTGATAGCAGAACAGGAACGAGATGGATTGAAAAGGCAAATAAACAAGAAATAATGCAGAAAGGTAAAAGTGAATGAAAATTAAAAACATTTGTACAGGGTATCACTATGTGTGAGTGAATACGTGAGTATCTATTATAGAGTCTAAGAGGCTCTGGCAATATGATAAACCCCCTTTCCCCTTCCTTCTCTCTCAGGGGACATTTTACACCTCTCATTATGCTACTGATTGGCCTGATTTCATCTACAAAGCATTCTGCGAAGGGCACCATCCCTTCACACCACTAACCCTGCAAACAGAGAAAGAGAGATAACAGAAATAGGTTTGCTCACAAAAACAGCACCAACAGTCAACAATCAGGATATGCATTTACATGCACTTTAAAAGTTATATTTTAGCCTGACTAAAGCAGTAATTCATTTTCTATGTTATGTAAACACTTTAGTCTGAATTAAATTCAACTAACACACTAATCGACTATATAATGTGATTGTAGCTCTGCTTTGTCCAGTATGCATACACGTTAATCAGACTACAATTAGCCTTGGTGCTGTTCATTTGCTTTGAAAGACAGGTGACACAGCATGTATTTAATCCTTTCCATTGTGTCAAGTATAATTGTAACCCGACTACCTAAGAACCTAATGTAGCTTGATTGTAACTACACATGTAAACCAAGATAGTTCACCCATTTACTCACCCTTGTGATGTTTCAAACCCGTATGGCTTACTTTCTTCTGCTGAAAACAAAAGAAGATATTTTGAAGAACTAAAATAAAAATTCGACCACATTGACTTCCATTGTATGGGCAAAAAAACAATGAGACATTTTGTATCTTCCGCATCTTTTATATTCCACATAAGAAAGAAAGTCATACAGATTTGGAATGACATGAGGGTGAGTGACAGAATTTTCATTTTTTTAAATGAACTATCCTTTTAATGTCAATCATCAATAAATGTTCAAAGATACTTGAGCTAATTTGCTCCATATATTAACATTTGGTGCCGACTAAGGGTACGGCTGCACATCATTCCAAGCGTAGTCAAAAAAAGTACATTCCTATTCCATTCTCTTTATCACTGAACTTGGAGCAAACAGTCTAATTTACAGGGCAAACTTTCCTCTCTTCGATAGTCTGATTTGATATACTCCAATAGAGCCTTTCTTCCAGACACCATCAATTGTCTATGGATTTTTTCCTCCCTCTACCCACCACAGAAGGGAAACAAAAAGGAGGCCTGCACAGCCTCCAGCCTGATACGCTTTATTGATATCGATGCAGTAGGAATATTGCCCATTTTCACCAGGGGATCAATCTAGCCCGTCGAGGGGTGTTTTACGAGGCGCGTCTTCTCTGTGTGGGGTGGCTACATGGTGTGAGCGCGTGTCTATGTGGGTGACAGCCTCGCAGAAACAGGGTGCTGTCGCAAATCAAGCAGCTTTCGCACGCACGCCGGTGGAATGATCACAGAAGTCACCCTTGTGACCGAACACAGAGGCTGCTGTTTCTGGAGGTGAGAATCTAAATTGACCAGAAAGCAACAAGCAATCGACAGCAACAAAATCTGATGTGGCGGTCAATATCAGTGCACTAGAGTCTCTGGCTTGTTTTTATGAGTTTTCACAGGGCAG
Organism: Ctenopharyngodon idella; assembly: GCF_019924925.1. Classification (NCBI taxonomy): domain Eukaryota; kingdom Metazoa; phylum Chordata; class Actinopteri; order Cypriniformes; family Xenocyprididae; genus Ctenopharyngodon; species Ctenopharyngodon idella. The sequence goes on from NC_067226.1 coordinate 17,305,152, forward strand.
CAGCGCAGAGAGGAAGTCCATGGCCACAGCAGGTGTCAGGCCCTGTTGGATCCAGTTGCGCTTTTATAGACTGCAGAGTTGCTCTGGTTTCAACGGCAAGTGCGATCTGTGAAGGCACGCTAGCGCCCCTTGGTACTAGTTAGCATGGTGGCTGGCAGCTGGAGCGTGCTGATGGAGGGTGATGAGTGGAGTGGAGCGTCACCAGGATGGAGGGGAGGAATGGGAAGGGAAGAGGTGGGGGTGGGGAGTACACACCTGGCATCCACCACAGATGGGCATAATCATCTCTTCCCCAGAAGCCCTCCCTTCACCGCCACCATCTCAAACGCTTGAGTGCACGCACACGTACGCAGACGCGCACACACAATCTCACGCTCGCGATCGTTTGCTAGCAAAGCAGTTTTAATCGGTGCAGTGCACACATGCAGATGCACACACACAAACACAACCTCCCACTCTCGACATATGTGGAAACAGTCAAATGGTAGTACACAAATATCACTGAGTTGCTTTGTCTTATTGTTGCCGAGGGTTTGTAGAGCATCACTTCTTTTGCACAAGGTCCACTGTGCGTCGTGCGGCACGACACATTACTTGACAGCTTAACATTTATTAGAACACAAGGTACAAATGAGACACACTTATACCAGTGTTCACAGAGGAACTTGAGATACACAAACACACACACACATATTATACCCCGTCTATTCTCCTTGACTGTGAATATATTACACAATCACATCGAGCAATTAGACACATCCATGGGGACCCTACACACAGAAAACAAACAAGCAAACAAATCCTAATAGCTGGAAGAGCACTGGAGCCCTAGAGACACCTCCAGAGGTTTAGGTTCATGTCATTATCAGGGCTCTGTTTTGACATGGCAGAGACACACATCAGAATGGATTTGTTATTTTCATGGGAGCGAGCTCGGCAAACAATAGGTGGAACACAATCCGAATGTGTATGATGCTTTCTAAAAGAAGCAGGCACTGCAAGCCGTTATTCAAATGACAAGGCGGCTTCCACTGGGAGAACATTTGGGATGGTGAAAGTGGGGGGGGGGGTTAAAAAAAAGACGTGGCGATTATCTCGTGGCCTGTTGGTCACTAATCGGTTAACGCGTCGAGGGTCCCGTGATTTATTTATCAAAAATATTTCACCAGGAAGCGCGCCCGAGACAGACCATCTCATTTAGCGCCGACACACCCCAGGGGAGCCCTCCATTTCCAGGCAACAAAAGGGTCCGCTCTGCATCCCCTCCACTCCTTTGATGTTTATTTTAGTAGCCCACCCCTGCTGTTCCAGGTCCTTTTGTGTCCAGCCAGGTACAACAAGCTCAAGCTCAGCCCCAGCCAGTCAGGCTGCCTTTGGGGTGGGGGGGGGGGGGGGGGGTGGAGTCGTGAGATGTCCGGCCCCCTGACCTGGTCATGAGATGTCCGGCCACCCTAAACCCTTTACCCCTCATTCTCAGAGTCTCCTGAGCAGCAGCCCAGGGGCAGCTGGAGGTGGGAGGAGGGAGACGACGATGAGGGCAAATCTCTCACTCAAGCAATGGGAGGGGGAATGATGGGATAGTGGAGAGAATGTGTGTGTGTTTGTGTAAAAAAAAGGGAGGGGGCAACATTTCCTTTCACTGCCTGCCAATCCATCAAGACTCAGGCTACTGCTGTGAGGCCCATCAGCCAGCACAGAAAAGTACAAGACCCGGCAACAGAGCCCCTCACTCCACGGCCATCATTCATCCGCTCGCTCTGAACTCCCTGTGACCTTTCCCTCACGCTCCTCTCCAGAACTTACAGTCCTTGGTACCTAGTTAGAGCCTAAAGACACAACAAATCGGTGTGGCTCGATTCGTTCTGCGCTCTCTCGCCTCATCTCTCGGAAAAGCGGTATATTTTCATGTCTGTGTTTGATAGTGAGATTACAGTAATAGGTGGAAGAAGGAGAGTGGATGTGTTTACATGACAGTGTGTTTGTGTCAGAACTTTGCTTTTCTCAGCAGTTAGGAGAATGAGAAGGAGAGAGAAAGCAGGAAGGCACACTCTGCAGAGAGAACACTAGTTGACATCATTAGGCTGGACACATTTTTGTCACGCTTCCAGATTTAACCCGTCTGCGTTTCGCTGAATACCGAATCAGTCTCGCTTCTTTCTTTCTTTTTTTTTTTTGTTCTCTGCCTTCTTTCTTTCTTTCTTTCTTTTTTAATATCTCACATGGACTGCATCAGAGGAGTGTCCGTGATATTGTGCCATCGAAACCACCTAAACATGACAAAATTAACGCATTAAAACAGCTGTCGAGAGGTCAGAATAGCCGAAGACCACATTAAAACATGGAAAAACCTCCAAATATGTTCTGTTAAAGATATGACTGTCCTTTCCTTGCTGCATCGATTTTTAATAAATGCAATTGCATCAGGTGAAATCCAATATGCCCTTGCTTATCGTTTTATCTTCACATAGACTCCTGTAATCCAAACTTACTTTTCCAGCACACTTTGTTGTTTATCAATGACTTAATTGCGTTTGCTGCTGTTGGTTGAGACTCTGAGGCCGTTATGAAATTGTGCAGTTCAAAAACAATCTGACATTGTTGTTTCTGCTCTATGGTGGCGAATCACGTTATTGCGACGAAGGCCTCGGGACAATGTCTGTCTTTATGACGAGGCGCTCGGCAATATCATGTCCAGATGCCGCACCCCTGAAACGGCACCATAACCTATAAAACAAACCTGACCGCAGGCTGTTCCTAATCGCATGAAGCCTCGGATCGGGACACAATATTGTTTGAATTCTATTTGTATTGGTGCAACTGACCCTTATATGACTCACTGCCGACATTAAAGGGGGAGAGAGACGGAGTAAGAGAGAGGAATTGCGCGATGTTTGTGGGAGAAAAGGCGAGGGGTTATTTTTCAACTCGAGATGGATGTGCCAGCATCCAGTGTGATTAGAGAAATGGATAACTCACTAACATCTGTGCAAACTACAATAAAGAGGGATTTAGTGTTACCCTGAGGAAGGAAAGGAGAGGCTGTCTGTCCATTAAACGGTTTATTACAGAGCCAGAAGCCCTGTTCTAACTCACTTATTTCTGCGCGGGGGTTTAGACTCTGTGACTGCTTGTCATCCTCGGCAGACGACGCTCCGGGCTCCGTTTCTCTCTCCTTCTCTCAAACTGACTTCTGTCTTTCTTCCTCTTTCTCACTCCCCTTCTTTCCTCTCATTCTCTCCCATTGCCTCCAATGTCCCCTCCCTCCATATCTCCCTCTCTCTTCTTCCCTCCCTCCGTCTCTTTCACTGTCTGCCTCTCTTTCTCTCCTCTCTCTGTGAGTGCACTAGGTGGATGACAATCAAATGACTCATTGAGCAGCTGGAGAGGCCGACCCCCGGCGAGGGCTTAACTACGGAAAGTGAGCATGATCATGTCACACTTCACAATGCTCGTTGGCTGTAGCCGTGGCAGCGGGAGGGACAGGGAGGGGCTACTTTAAAGAGACAGCGACACGGTTGAAGCCGGACAACAGAGAGAACCCGTGCAAGCATATCGTGTTGCTATATTTGTTGACTTTATATTTGATTCATTATTGTGAGGTATACTTAGTGACGGTCTCTCTCTCTCCCTCTCTTTTTTTTTTTTTGTAATTTATCACAGGTATGAAGAATGTGATTGCAGCAGGTGTGTGCATTAATGTGATATATTGTGTCTGGCTGTTAAGTTTTCCTCTGAAATCTAGCTTAGGACAAGTACAGCTGATGTATTTTACACTTGAAACGGGCGAGGATATCAGATCAGTAATGTATCGTCAAAGCATGACAAACACGAGCGCTTGTCTCATTAAATGTCCCCATGCGCCATTTCAAATCTCGGCTCAGTGTGCGTACGTGCGCGTGTGTGCGCGCAGGAGGAGACAGCATTGGCTGGGAGGAATTGATGCCCTGTGTTTGGCTAATTAAGACAGCACTAGACATTTCCGTGCAGTGAGATGGCGGAGAGGTGCTAATTCATAATTGACGTAATGGATGGAGTCTGTCTGTTGGCTTTTTAAACGCTTGCGATTTCGCCGTGATTAGCTGACACGTACCTTTGTGTGAATAATGAAAATATGCACCATGCTCCACACTTTAATGGATACCAAGCCAATCTCTAACCAGCCTTTTCAGACAGCCATCTTTTCCTCTCTCTCTTCCTTTCTGGGCCTCCCTGGAATGGCTGTCACATGAAAAATGGACCTTATTTGAGATGGACACTTTGTTAAATATAATCTTCTAATATATTCTATTAGTCCAAGTCCCCACCCAGGAGCGAGAGTAGCTATATACAAATCCCTGCTTTCAGCTCACACTGAAGCGTGCTTTCAGCTTCACTGATGCTATCGCAAGTGGAGACCTGCAATTTTGTTTTTGCACTGTGTTATCCAACCAACCTGTGCATTTCATACAATTCAGCATGTTACTTCAAAGCACACTTTGTATATGCATCTCAGTAAGGTGTACTGTAAGAGCTTGAACAATGGTTAAAGCAACAATAATGATAAGATGTGTACACTGTAAAAAAAAAAAAATATTTTCCTCATTTATCACATTTTTTTTTGTGAAATTAACTTAAATAATTAATGTAGTTCAGATAACATAATAGTTTGAGTTTGATTAAACCAATTGCCTTCATTGTATTAACTAAAATTTTTAATTTCAGTGAACTCAAAATTTTAAGGCAATCAGGTAACTTATTTTTTAAGTTCAACCTACAATTCATTCTTACAGTGTATGTTTAAGTGTGTGTGTGTGTGTGTGTGCGTGCGTGCGTGCGCACATGTGTGCGCTTTTGTGATTTATGAGGACACAGATTTGTATAATGACATGGGTATTACACTGGTATTACGACGTAAACATGAAATATGAGGACATTTCATGAGTCCTCATATTTAAAATAGCTTTAAAAACATACTAAACAATGTTTTATTAAAAATGTAAAAATGCAGAATGTTTTCTGTGAAGGGTAGGTTTAGGGGTAGGGGTAGTATGTACAGTTCGTACAGTATAAAAGCCATTACACCTATGGAATGTCCTCACTTTGATAACGAAACAAAGTGTGTGTGTGTGTGTGTGTGTGTGTGTGTGTGTGTGTGTGTGTGTGTGTGTGTGTGCGCGTGCAAATGTATACATGTATAAACATATCCTGCCACAGTACTTTTGTAAGGGTAAGATCTCTACTACCATAGTATAATGATTATGTATATGCCTATATTGCATGGTATGGATATTGTTAATATAAACACATAATTGTGTCTTTTTGTGTGCAAAATTTTTAATCTGTCACAAACAATTAAGTCGTGCAGCCAACCCCCTCTACAAGCAGTGTATCCATATCCACGTCACTCACACTGTGGCCCAAACAGACAACTAAAATAACACTCTGGTAGCGTAAACAAAGCGAGATTACACCCATGGGAGTGTGCAGTCTATTGTACACCCTTCACCCCTCTCTTCCTCCTCACTGCTTGACTACAGCCTCCTGACATTCAACAGCACTTGTCAGCTGAATTGTTTATATTCTAAGAATTAAGTTTGTGTAGGATTGTGTGTGCCTTTGTGTTTTCTGTGGAGATGTCTTTCTGTAGGTTTACCCACAAGATTGAAATGAGGGGAGAAAAAAAAGAGATCTGTAGCAAATGCATAAAAAGAATAATACAATACAAGAAAAAGACTTGAAATGAAATTGCATTAAAAATCATGGAATAAACTATATCTCAGTTTGGAGCATGTACATGTGAGAGGAATAAATCCTGTGTTTTTTGCCATAATGAGATTACAGCCATTTTGCACCATAGTCATTAGCACTGCAGCAGAATAATCCAGCCAATCAGAGTGCAGAGAAGGAATCAGCTCTTTTTCTGATGCCCATCAGCTGTCGAGCAGGGCCAGCTGGGTGACATCATGGGGTCTGTTTCCGTGGTGATGATTGACACTGTGTCTGTCAAAGCTGGAGAGCTGCACACATGTGACTCGTCATTAGCGATGAGAGCGAGAGAGAGAGGTCTCCGCTGCCACTGTCCCCCATCCTGTCTAATCACCTGCCCATTGTAGCTGAAACATGTAAACATCAGCAAAAGAAAAGTGACTGATTTCATCTCATTTCATCTTGAGGTACACATCGCAGATTACACCCCCCCACCCCCCCACCCCACCCCCCACATCATTATCTTTTACCTTGTACTACATTACATGGAAATATGACATATACTTACATATTTTCAGGTTTCCTTTCTGCTACGATTGTACTTCTGTTAAACTGTTTGTTCATAGTAATTTTCTGACACCAGTTTATGTGTTTGTAAATTATTGTGATGTTGAGTAGCTGCGTAATGTCCTCAGATAATGTCATGTCTATAGATAGATAGATGACAATATTACATACATTTTTTATCATTTTATAAGCATGTTGATGGAAACTGTGCTTACATATCTAGCTCGTAAACTTCCCTTGATCTCTACAGAAAAAAAGAAAAAGAAAGCTTGACCTTCTGACCAGTGGCTGACATTAGCATTTGAACTTTGCGTCTAATTGTAAACTCCTGTGTTCTTCTTGGCTGCTGTACAATTACTAAAGATGTTCCACTGTATCCAACAAGTTTGATTAGTCAGAGCAACATTTCCGCCTCTCAGTGGATGTTAAAGTCAAGCGTGCGTCCATGACTAATCGCACTGAAGGCCTCATGTCTCCACAGGGTCAAAAGTGACATGCGGACCCCCAAACCAGCCAGCATAGCCCTCAATGTCAGCATGTATACAATGAACTGACATTTCCGATTCGCTCGTTTAGCGAGAGTGTCGTTTCCACAATTGGCTACTGACCAGGGGAAGCATCATATCACACGGGAAGTTGCTCCAGATGTTTCTGCTCTGGCTGGCCATGAGCTGCACATCTGCTTAAGGCAAACCACATACCCAGGTGCAATTTTCAAAGAAAAGATTAATTAGCCAACACTTTAAATTAATGTCCATTGATGGACCTTTAATTATGGTGTAATTAATTATCATTACAACACAGACTAATTATATCATTAAGTAAAGTCAACCAAAAATAATTTCATTACACTAAGGTGGTTCCAAGACACTCTACTTATTTTCAACCCAAGTGCATGGGTATGTAAACAACATCATTGTTATTATTCGTATGTTCATGTTCTAGCAACAACGGAGGTGGCAGCTAACCGCACGTCTGCCCGTGGGTGTCGGCTTCAATTATTTCACCACAATCTATGAAGTTATTTTGAACATTTGTGTAGTAATAACATCTCCAATACAGACAAAAACATCTGCATTTTGCAGTGATACAATACTGGGGCTGATTAAAGGATCCTGTGTGTGATATCCACACTCTTTTGCTCTCTCCCTGTTTTGTTTAAGATTGAAATCCTCATAAGACAGCAAGAGACTGACGGTTCTTCAGCAAAGTTCACACTGTGTGCACCATGAAATGCACTGAGCCCACCCAAAACTGTCAAAACGACAAACAGTACATCTCCCCTGCAAGCAGAGCCCTGATATCGCAGCCCGTGTCATTGCAAATGGACGACATCTTCTGTACGTGCCTGATAAGGGCACTCACCTCACGGTGACCTGATTCAATGTACACACTCTCACAAATATATGCTCGAACGTGAGCGTATACAAACACGGGCACGCATCTCATGCAGATACGCAGAGACACACACAACAAATCTCTTGTTCTGTCTCTCTCTGCCATCTTGTTGCCTAGACGTGCATGTCTCTGGCAGATGTACAATGTCACAAGCAGGAGGAAGGAAAAAAGTTGCGTTCCCAGGCAAAAGCGGGCCTGTCAGTCACATTTCACCATGTCCATCCTTGTGACAAATCCTGTCATTCAAACCTCACATCACAGACCTGTCCATATGGTTACATGTCTCCTGTCACTCTGTCAATCTCAGCCAACAGAGCTAAAACACAGGTTGGACGAGAGCTTGGACGGAAACCCCACGAGTCAGGAAAACTCTCCACCGAGCTAAAGGCTTCCAGTCCTGCAAATGAGTTGACTGACAGCTCATGATTGTCCTTCCTCGGCAGTGACACGTCGGAGTACTTCTAAACTACCAGAGCCTCGTCTTCATCGGGCTTCGCCTTTTCTCATCTTCACTCATTCGTCTACCCCCCACTCGCTTACTCTCATGCTTTTTTCCCCTGCATGCGTGTGTCAAAACGTCAATTTCAGCACGACAGGATGTGACAAGGCCCGTTGCCCAGGGGGACGGCTCAGAATAGAGGGCTGCGCAAATTGATTTTGATTTCATTCCAAATCATTCAAAGTGTTTAGTTCTAATGGGAGCTGATCAGAGCGCAGTTCGGAGCACGGCACCGGGTCTGGAGATTAGTTCTGTCATTTGGGCGATCAGGGCCTGTCGGGTCCATTCCCTCGCTCAAAGACGGTGAGGGCCACGTCATATTGTGGCTCTTGTCAGCCGAGCTCCATCTAAAGCCTACGGTTTACATAAGAGACACAGTGCAACACGAGCGATACCCTCTACCTCACATGAGAGGTGCAGAGATCCACCCACTGGCGTCCAGAGCTGTCACAAGCATATGCTAATGCGACAAGATTGAGGAAAAGAGCCACTGCTACAAGCACTGTATGCAAACACGCTTCTGGGACTGGGGGGAAAGACAGAAGTCTCACTGTGGATGGAAAATGAGCGAAAGCTTGGGAAGGTTTCTCGAAGGTTTCATGGATCTTGACTGCAATTTGCGCTTCATGCTCTGCAATCGTGTGATTTTTCAAATGTCACATATTTAGAACAAGTCCTTCAGCCATCTTAGTGTGGAGTAGACTGCCTTTCTCAACATTCATTCATACATACAGTATATATATATATATATATATGTCACATATGCATCACTTTTTCCAACATCTAGCATCAGGAATAAATGTCTAGACCAGCTTAGAACCAGGATTGTGTTAAATTTTGAATTGAAGAATCGACTCTTTTTGAATTCATGGGAGTTACACCCACACAAAGTTGAATCGGAATGATAGAAAGGATTTATCAGTCTATAAACCTTTGAATTGCAGCCCCCGGTTTCACAGAGAAGACTTGTTTGAGCAGTTTTAAATGAAAGTAACTTGCCCTGATATATCTTAAAATATGTCAGTGCCATTGTTTTGTCTCAAGATGCACACCAGTAATTCGTTTTTCCAGGGCATGTTTATAAAAGCTACTTAGATGCCCTAATTGAACTAAGGCCTAATCCTGACTTAGTCTAAACCCTGTCTGTGAAACTGGGCCCAGGTGTTTTTATTTTTATTTTTTAAGAAGCCTGTCAAGCCAACATTTCAGTTATTTGAATTTCTTGGAATTTTAATCCATTTTAATTTTATTTCCTTTTATTCAAATTTGAATGACAGTTCTACATAATGTTTGCTACCTCAATTCAAAATTTAATTTAAAGAATTTAAAAGGCATTCTCAAGTCAATTCTGAATTGTACATAACCCTGCTTAGACCAGTATAAATTGCTTGTTAAGATTGTCAAGAAGCCTTGTTTGAACACCAGACTTGTAAAACTGAACATAACTGCATGGTGACCAGGGGTTATATTAGAGAACATCTTGACTTATATTTACAAAAAAAAAGTCTGAAATTACCTTGGTTACCAAACAGATTGGATGGAATTTTGAGTTTGGGTGTTTCTACAGTCCAAGTTACCATATTGTTTAATACTGTGAGTGCTTGTTTGTTTGTTTTAGCAGGAACTACTCAGATTTTTCATCTTTACAATTACTTTTCTTAGTCACCATCTCAATTCCAGTCTAGGTGACTGCCACAAAAAAAAAAGAAAAAAAAAAAGGATAGGATAGGGCCAGGATATAGTTTGGGAAGCCGAGACATCACTGCAGCTTTGTGGTGGGTATAAATCAAGATGCAGTCAGCTGCACAATAGTTACTCCATGTACAAGGGTTTCTAATTTGCAAGCAGTTGATGGGCAAGAACTTTCTGAGCCGATCAATTGTGACAGCATCAAAGAGTGAGCTAAAGCAGACAAACTTTACAGCCTCTCCATCAGATGTGAAATCCCAAGAGAGAGGGTGGAAAGGAAGACTAGAGCGAGAGAGCGAGAAAAGAGCTGAGCGCTTGAGGGTTATTGCGGGACAGACTCCTTAATTTGCACATGCAGACAGTCCTCTATAGACACCTGATGATAATAATGTCTATCTACCGATTGATCTATCTATCTATCTATCTATCTATCTATCATCTGATGTGCCCTCATACAGATAGGTAATGTCTAAAATTTTATAAAAAAAAAAAAATACACACTAAAGGTTGAATAATCCATCCTAGTCACTGAGAGCTTCCATCTCAAGATGTGCTTGTGAGCTCAACCTCAATCAACAGTATCTCATCAGCCCAAGCTGGACTTATTAAAAACTTTCATCAGTGTGACAGAGGGGCATCACTCCCCGATAGGGTGTGAGCGTCCGTGTGGAATGACAGTGGGGCGAGATGCCAATCTTCTTAGGGGGCTTGACTGTGCCAGAGCCCTGGAGCCTGTGCCCTTATGCCAAGGACAGGTATGGTGGAACAACAGATTTAGCCAAATTTTATATAATTTATTTTTATACATTTTGTGTAACCTATCACATGGTCTTTTGAGAAATGTTTTAATTTTAATAGTAATAATGAAAAACTTAAAGGTTTAAAATGTCTTTTAGAGTAATCAAATATTAGCCAACTTTAGAGTTATAAAATATTTCTTGTATTTATTAATATATGATAAAACATATACACATATTAAACTATTCAGAGAACGCAAATTCATTTTACATTCTAAACAAAAATTACAATCATAAAGTTTTACCATTAAAAAATGCCATCTTTTTTTTTTTTTTTTTGAAAGGAGTCTTATGGTCACGCAAAAATGCAGTCAAAACAGTCATACTGTGAAATGTATATACAACTTAATATAGCAGTTTTTCATTTGAATATATTTAAAAATGTAATTTATTCCTGTGATGGCGAAATAAATTTTCAGCATCATTACTCCAGATTCTTCAGAAATCATCCTAACAGCATTTATATGAAATGGAACTTTTTTGCAACATTAATAATGTATTTACTATATTATTTAGTCATTTTTTATCATTTTTTTTATGTGTTCATGCTGAATAAAAATATTGATTTCTTTAATAAGTAAATAAATCTTACTGATCCCAAACTTTTGAAAAGTAGTGAATATTTGCCTATTTTAGACATTACTTGACTTTTAGTTCATTATTCTTAGACATCACATGCACATTAACGAGAGCTGCATTCAGATGGAAGGTGTGAGCTCACCTGCTAGCCTATCTTGTTAAGGCTGTTTTTTATTCTGTGTGAGATCAGAGGCCGGATCCCCATGAGGTCAGCACTTTCTCTCTTTCCCCTGTGTCTCACCACTGCTTTAAGGTGCCTACTCATGCCACGAAGAGACAGGATCTAATAGATTGATACACAGGTTTTGACATGCTATTTGAGCGTGCAGCCGCCCTGTAATTGGCCACGTCATCATGCATTAAATTAACGATATATAGAGAAGTGCCCAGAGACGAGTGTCTTTGGCCGATCCATCAGCCGTCAGGACAAACTGCATCTGACGGCTCTCTCCGTGGGGCTAAGAGCAATGAGACAGGGAGGGAGAGAGAGGAGCAGGAAGGAAGAATTTCAGCAGCAGGCCTTTTTATAGTATTGCTCATGTTGATGAGGATGTGAGATTGTGTGAGAAGGTTTTTATTTTTAAACTCTTTCCAGGTTGACTTCTCTCAATCGTTCATCCAGATGATCAACACATACAGCTCAAGGTTCTTTGTTCATATTTGTAACTATAGGAAAATGCCCTCTGGCAACAGTATATAATACTATTTTATATAAGTGTTAAGAACCTTATATAAAACTAACAAAAATTATTACATAATGTAATGCTCAAGACATTAGTCAATGTCATTGGTAAAAGTGTGTTTGGGAGTGGGACCATCTATTTATGTAACCAATTAATTATATATTTTATGTCTTTAAGGGGATAGTTCACTCACCCTCATGCTATTCTGAATACATATCTTTAAAAAATAATGTTTAGCAGAATGTCCAAGCTGCTCTTTTGCATTCAATGAATTTTTGCATTTTGCTGTGAATGAGCTCAGTTTTGAGTGAACTTATCCTTTAATGATGTTCATCATTTGTCATTGAGAGGTAATTTCTACTGAATTTGTATTAATTCTATTGATTATGTTATTGATATTGAAACAAAACTTCAGTTTTCCTGCTGATGTTGTTTTAATTCACTGGATTAACTCAACCCTCCAGTATCTCACTCCCTGCTGAAAGCTTTATATACATGCAACCTTTCCTCTCACTACCTGGAAATCCACAATTTCCATGCATAGTGCTTTAATACAGCAACCATACAGTGATTAGCTGATCTCTGAGTCCTGCTGTTAAACTAAAAAAGAACAAAGGGTGAGATGGAAAATATGACATCCGTTTTTATGTAGATCTGGATTCAGCCCAGTCTGGAGAACAATTATTCAGTTGGATATATTCACATAGTGCACAAATTATTAAAAAATATCACCTCATGCTGCTTAAGGGTGCGAGCAAGACGGAGGTGTATAATATGGAAACACTGACAGAAGCCATTTTGATCTTTAAATTCCCTTAAAAAAGAAGAGTGACCTTTACTTAGAAGTTATATAAAGGTGCAATTTAAGCAGACTCTCTGGAGTTCAGATTTATTAACATGAAATCTGAAGTGGAGCATACTTTATTGCCCCATGCTCTGCCACAGGACTTACGGGGGCCTTTGCCATTTCAGACTCTTGATATTACCATATTATTATTTCATTATTTCTTTCTACCAATCCCTAAACTCAAACGTGGCCACAAGTGGCGACGACATCAGTTTAAAAGGGAAAAGTACATGGAATGTATATTGAAATGCAATCATCGCAGTGACTCATATCTACAGATTCTCACCCATGGGTTTTCTTTGGCTGAGGGTATCGCTTACAAATGCTCACTCACCTCAGCCTCTCACACCCTCCCACTTTCCCTCTCGCACACACTCCCCACCCTTTATATTCACACAACACCGTTATAGATCTAGTCAAAGGGCCCAGGTTTATTTTCCTTTGCACGGGGGATGTAAGCATTGAAAACACAAGCTGTGTTTGAAGGAGGAAGTTGGCGAGACAACAGAGGATGCTTTATGCCGCCGACACAATGGGGAGAGGATCACAATGGCATCCTGCCGAGCCAGTGGCACACAACGTGGGATTACAGCAAGTGGGACTTAAAGCACTGCAGATGGGGCGGGAGGGATCCACTGCAATCTGATGCATCACAAGCGGAGCTCAAGAGATGCTTGCTTCACTCCTAGTGGTGACCCAAATGTTTAAGCTGAATAAAGCTTTGAGGGAAGTGTGCCGTGTTGTATAAATACCGAACGTGGCTCTTGTTTTTTCTTCCCACCTCATGATTGAACCAAAGTGTGCACTGGAGATCAGTGAGACACATGCAAACAAACACCATATCTCATAGTCAGCAGTGAAGTGGTTGCCACGTTCAATTACGGAGCATCAAAACAGTAAGTCGTGCAGTTTTCTCTTGATACCTGCTCAGACTCAAGTTGTTAACATGCTCTTCCTGGCACTTCCCGCTCATGACTTATCTCCATCCCCCTTGTTGACTTTCACGTCCACATTTTAGCCCTTTGCGTGCGTCACTGTCCTACATTATGTACCTCCAGGTGTCCTTACAGAGGGCTATCTGCAGCCATCTCAGCAGGGGTGCAGAGGGGCTCTGTCACAGGCACTGCTGTCAGGCTTGGCCCCTGTGACAGGGAGCAGCGCGGCTGCTAATAAGGGTATTCATCACGACGGCCAGGAGCCGTGACAAGAGAGCCTGCACCACTCGATTGTCCCTCAAATATGAACTTATCATTTAATTACTCTCCTGTGCCTCTTGATTGCCTTGTCAAGATGCAGGTTAGTTAAGAGAAGAGATCTCCAGGCCCTCGCCGTGACAACTGCTCGTCTCATCAAAACATCAGCTGCCTGGGAGATCCTCGAAAATGAGATTCAATTTCATCCACACTGATGCCGACAGCTTTTTTCTTCCCCCTTGCTCAGGGTCGGAGTCATGAAGTGGGAGATCCATAAGTGAGAGAACATTTGATTGCTACACGGTTAGCAGAATAAACAGGGGAGAGAGAACGCGGGGACAGGTGGGAGTCCTTGCTATGAATCTTTTTTGGACCTTGGTGAGATGAAAGAAATAGTTCATCCAAATATGAACATTGATTTTACTCAATCATTTACTTACCCTTGGTGAGTAAAAAAAAAAAAAAAAAATCAGAAAACTGTGCTGTTTGCAAAGGAGGGAAGGTGGGGTAGTACCATAAGTAGCAATTCATACGACTCAAACACTATATTTCAAGTGTTTGGAAGAGCTTTATGTGATGAATAGATCCAAAGTTATTATCTAATGATCATGCCTATATGGTCCATTGAGTCTGTGATCTTCATAACTGTCAGTCCAAATCGTTTAGATTGTTTGTAAACTTGATCAACCAATTAATTGATAAGATTTGACTCGAAAGAATGATTCATTTACAAATTGAACATCACTCATTAACTCTCAAGGAAAGCTAAGGTGGTTTTTGAATGAAAGACTTGAATGTTTTAACCTTTTCCTTAAATAAAGCTATAGTATGGCTTCAGAAGACCTGGAATATATAGCACATGAGTCACATGGATCACGTTTATGATACTTTTATGGTGCTTGACATCCCCAGTTGTCATTCACTTACATTAAATTGAAAAGACTGGCCAAGTTATTCTTCAAAAACGCACCTTTTTGTGTTGTTTGGAGTCATACAGGTTAAGAAGCAATTAATTCACAAAAGAATGTTTTGTTGTACTCATTGCAAATCAGTTATCAGACCTGCATGTAACCATCAAGTTTGAATTCAAACATTCTAGTTTTGGATAGCATACCTTAGAGTTTGTATAATGAATGTTTATACTTTGGTGCTCAAATAAACTGAAAATAACAACGTGTTATGCACAAAAGCAGAAAAATGGCATTGTGAAGTCATGAAAGTCAAGAGACACTTAGGTTTCTGACAGACTCTTTTCTAACTGTGCCATTTTTGGCTGGCAAGTCGTGCAATTCCACAACTCCAATTCTGTTCAACACTCATGTAATAAAATCACTCTCAGTATTAAGAAGGATCTTGGCATTTCTTTTTTTTTTTTATTTCTGTGCAACAGTTTACAGCCCTCCAGGGGAAACAGAACCCAACCTATAAAAGTTCCAGCCTGGCATGAACTGAAACCTTTCAAATGAAGACGTATGTCATGGAGTCAGAATGAGAGAGAGCTAGAGATCGAGAGATGAAGAAAAGCCGTAGTGAGAGAGGTACAACTTTTTAGTGTGTGCTGTAGATACCCTTTTAAACAAAAAGACTAATAAATTCCACCTTTCTGATGTGATACAAATGAAATTGTGAGCATGAAATTTTAGCCATTTCTTTCCCAGATGAGTAAAATGAATACGGGGTAGTTAAAGTTTAATATCCTATTATGTGTGTCTGTTTTACTCTCACTGTCCATCGGAAAGGTTACTTTTAGCTGAGTATGGAATCTTACAGAGACGTACTAGCAGTGGTGGGGACAAAAATCTTTTTTAGACCAACATGTTCTCACGAAACCTTCTTTACATATAAACATACTTGAGTAGAACATTGTGTATCTACAGTTGCAAGAAAAAGTATGTAAACCACTTGCAGAATCTGTGAAAATGTTAATAATTTTAACAAAATAAGGGAGATAATACAAAATGCATGTTATTTTTTATTTAGTACTGTCCTGAGTAAGATATTTTACATAAAAGATGTTTACATATAATCCATAAGACAAAAAAATTGCTGAAATTATTAAAATAACCCCATTCATAAGTATGTGAACCATTGATTCTTAATACTGTGTGTGGTTACCTGGATGATCTACGACTGTTTTTTTTTTTTTTTTTTTGTGATGGTTGTTCATGGGTCCCTTGTTTGTTCTGAGCAGTTAAACTGAGCTCTGTTCTTCAGAAAAAATCTCCAGGTCCTGCAGATTCTTCAGTTTTCCAGCATTTTTTGCATATTTGAACCCTTTACAGCAGTGACTGAATGATTTTGAGATCCGTCTTTTCACACTGAGGACAACTGAGGGACTCAAACACAACTATTAAAAAAAGGTTCAAACATTCACCGATGCTCCAGAAAAAAAACATGATGCATTAATAGATGGGGGGTGAAAACATTTGGAATTTGAAGATCAAGGAAAATTGCATTTAATTTGTCTTCCGGGGAACATGAAAGTATCTTCTGTTGCTTCCGAAGGGCAGTACTAAATGAAAAAAAAATGATATTCAAGCGAAATAAGAAAAATTTGGACCTCTTCATCCTGTTCAAAAGTTTTCACCCCCGACTCTTAATGCATCGTGTTTCCTTCTGAAGCATCAGTGAATGTTTGAACCTTTTTTTAATAGTTGTGTTTGAGTCCCTCAGTTGTCCTCAGTGTGAAAAGACGGATCTCAAAATCATTCAGTCACTGCTGTAAAGGGTTCAAATATGCAAAAGATGGTGGAAAACTGAAGAATCTGCAGGACATGGAGGATTTTTCTGAAGAACAGAGCTCAGTTTAACTGCTCAGAACAAACAAGGGACTCATGAACAACCATCACACAACAAAAAAACAGTTGTAGATCATCCAGGTAACCACACACAGTATTAAGAATCAATGGTTCACAAACTTTTGAACTGGGTCATTTTAATAAATTCAGCTATTTTTTTGTCTTATGGATTATATGTAAACATCTTTTATGTAAAATATCTTACTCAGGACAGTACTAAATAAAAAATAACATGCATTTTGTATGATCTCTCTTATTTTGTTCAAATTTTGCACATTTTCACAGATTCTGCAAGTGGCTCACATACTTTTTCTTGCAACTGTATGTGTATTAATCCACATTTTTCATATAAATACGATTCGCAGTAGACAATTTCTCAGTTCTTAGAAATACTTCAACTTCTTGCTCGCATTGCTGATATTACCTACATATTATTTTTTATGATTAAAGTTGTTGCTAAGTGACTTGAATTTTCAACATTTTTTTCAGTCACAATCAGCCAGCTGACCTTGCATTATGGTGTAATGATGCTCTTGATATAGGTACACAACATTTACATTTATGCTTTTGGCAGATTCTTTTATGCAAAGTGACTGAGTGCATTCAGGTTACATTTTTTTCAGTGTGTTTGCTGGGAATCAAACCCATGTTGAGTTACCGGAACGCTGATACAATATAGACTAGTGACACAACAGCACTTGGCTTAGTGTTGTACAGCCCTTAACTTTGCTCATGGTATGGTAGACAACACCATACAAAAAGATCAGATTGCGTGAGTAGATTCAATGTAAACTATCTCACACCACGATGAGCTCACTATGTCGAATGTGTGTTCACCCCTTTCAGGAGATCAAGGATATAAATGCTCAGCATGCTTTGTTGATATTGCTGAAATAACATGATAATGGCTCAAATGTGCCCACCCTTCAGACGCCATGAGATTTTTAAAGGCCTCACGGCTCTGTGTAGGGCGTTTTGACGCACTTTCCTTTAAAAGTGCTTTCTTTAACGATGCTGAAACCCATCTTCTTGCAGCTCAAATTTTATCACTTACTATAAATCCCAAGAATGGCAGAAAGGTGCTGCTTAAAGTGAGGTACGTGGAACTTTCATGTGAATTGTGGCAGTCAGAATGCTGACTTTGACAAGCATATCAGCATGTCTCCCTGGATCCTGCATCAGAGGCGCAGTTGAAAAACATCCCGAGATCTACCTGGCCCGTCTTCTCCGTCGGGACGGAGATAGCTACGACGATGGGCTGAAATCACACCGCACTTCCCCCATCTGTGCCGAATCCTGCAGTGACAAGCATGAAAACCTGCGTAATCAAAGCGTAATTGATTATACTAATTGCCAGGGCATAATTGGATCCGACTCAATTAAAAAGCCTGAGTAATTGAAATGAATTACAAATGACGCATTTATTACCATCGGAATAAAAAAAAGCAAGCTAGCGAGAGAGACAGAGAGAGAGAGAGAGAGAGAGAGAGAGAGAAAGCGAAAAGCTTGCAGGGTTGGGCTTTGTCTGCAGAGCTTGGGGTCTTGATGCACCTGCAATGCTAAATCATCAGCGCCTCACTAGATAGCGCCGGGCCGGGAATGCTTTGTGCTGTTTTTGCAATTCCTCAATGCGGATTTATATCTTTTGCTTCAGGAAAGGTTGTAATATTTCACGGCGCACGGCACAGAGTGCGACTCAGTACTGTGCGGGCGTTCAGAATGAGTGCTGGAGGGGGACGAGGGGGAGGGTTGAAATACAGTATCAGCATATATTGTAATTTTATTTTGATAAGGCCACGCTTAAAAGCCGAGGAGGCTCCCATGCGCACTGAGGGCGAGCGGGTTTATTTATTTTACATATACACAAAGCCTGCGGACGCTTCCTCAGCCGTCATTAGCGATCCCTCTACGACAGGGGATATCGGCAAATGAGAACAGGTGCGCCCCTCCCCCCTCGCGATTCAACAGTAGACTTGATAACGTAAACCACTTTGCAGCCACTTCCTGAGATGCAGCATGTGTGTAGTTGGCGTCTCCCCGTGCTTCAGTGTGTATGTGCACATGAGTGCGCATTTTTTATTCTCCAGCCCTGTCAGAATTTCCTTTCAAACTCGTCTGATCGGGTCGAGTCTCATCACGCTGTCACCCGAGCTCGCTTTTCATTAGTCTGCCTCCTTCTCTCTCTCTCTCTTAGCCTCCCTCCCGTTCTCTATCTGTCTCTATTCGCCTAGCCAAGCAGAAGAACTCAAACACATGCGCAAATTAAATCGACATCCAAACTCACTCTCATATACAAAGCAATTTAAATGATATTCATTAGAGCGATGACAAGTCCTGATGAGGCTTCCAGGAGGAGAGCACTCCTTCAGCGCTTTCGCCGACTCCGTTTCATGCTCACCGATGCGTGATGCCCGTCGCCATACCATCACTTAAAATACAGAGAGAAGAGAAAAAGAGAAACGAAAGAAAACACACATCCCACAACACAGAGGGCTTGTCTCGAAACAGCTCCCCTCTCTATCCCATCCCTTCCCTTGCACACATGCACAAATTCTCTAGACCCCTTTCTGTGTCTGTCTGGCTGTTTGCCTTTTGCGCCCTGTCCAAACATCTGACCTTTCTGCTGACAGATTAAACTTCACTCTTTTTTCCTTAGAAAACACGGAAAAAGGGCGATTTTTGATGTTACTTCCTGCCTATTTTTGTGTCTCTTTTTTTCGGTCATTACTCTATTTATGTCCGTGGCAATTAACTGCTGTCAGCTGCTCTTAATGTATTAAAAAGCCAGGCTTTTTCTCTCTCTTTTTTATTTTACCCTTCATCCGGACGAGAGCCAATTAATTTGGGCTTTTCTCTCGGCCCTAATTAACCCCTTCAGGACTGAGATGATGGCTAATGCCACTGATTGAGGCCAAGCCTGAAATTACCCAGAATTACCCAACTGCTGTGAGCGAGAACGGAGATTACCACATGCCCATTGTTCACAGGGCGGCCATTCATTAGCTCGCTTACCCATAATTCATTAGGAGGAAAGGAACAAAATGGAGTCGATAACGTAGAGAGTGTGTTACCTACATTTCTCTTACTCGCTCCTGGCCTCCTTTCCTTTCCTCTCTCTTTGTCTGCCTCAAAGCTTTGGCAGACATGAGAGCCTGATGTTGTAATCAATATATGTGAGCTGACGTGAGTCTGGACATGCGTGTTAATTAAGCAGCTTGTGGGTGGAAATAATTTGAGTGTGATAATGAGTTTTGAGAGGGGACTCGAACAAGATAACTGTCTTTGGAGTCCAGCCACTGACATGCAGCGCTGTCTAACAGGCCCCGCCTACTTTTCTCAGTCCATGCTGACAGACAGGTTAGCAATCAACCAATCACAAACAAGATTCATGTTAACGTGTTCTCAGCTTTTGTGTGGGGATTTAGGTGTGCACTTGTTAACTAACTCAGATTGTGCATATGATCAAGTCAAATGCCATCCTTTGTTAGTTAACACCTGCACGGTGGAAAATCATCTTTAAAGTCCACATAAATCATATTATCTATTAATAAATTAATTAAAATGTATAATAAATAAGTAGATAAAATGTAATAAGTATATACAATTTTCATACAAATTTTTTTAGATACAAATAACATACATATACAACTTTTTAATATATGATGCTTATTAACTTAAAGTATTCACACATATTCACGTGTAGTGTTTTTTATTGTTGTTGTTCAGAACATGATGAGGGGGGAGAAACACCCTCAGGCTGATCACCGCCCCTGCCATTTCACAAAATAAGACACTCTCTATAGTTTGGTCATGTTGACCTCTTAATTCTGTTATTCTATTAGAGGTGGGGGTAAAATTTAATTTGTGTGTGTGTGTGTTTATGGAACAGTGAGGGGTGTTCAGGTTAAATGGTGCTAAGCACTTTCCCTTATCACCCCGCTTTAGAAGATTCACCTCTGACCTTTCTGAGAGGTCTTCTTTATTCTGAGCCCCAGGGCAACAAACCCTCCAAAATCAGCAAGCCAAACAGAGACAATCACCTCACATCGCTTCCCTGACTGCCCTCAAGCGACACTCACAGAGCTTTCCTTTCCTTTCCTTTCCTTTCCTTTCCTTTCCTTTCCTTTCCTTTCCTTTCCTTTCCTTTCCTTTCCTTTCCTTTCCTTTCCTTTCCTTTCCTTTCCTTTCCTTTCCTTTCCTTTCCTTTCCTTTCCTTTCCTTTCCTTTCCTTTCCTTTCCTTTCCTTTCCTTTCCTTTCCTTTCCTTTCCTTTCCTTTCCTTTCCTTTCCTTTCCTTTCCTTTCACATGTAGAGATTGAATTCAACTTTTGTAGCCTTCCCTTTACAAACTGAACTGAACCAAACCAAACCAAAGAATAAATTAACAAACAATATGAAATATCAGATGTCAAATAACTGTCAAAACGTAAAAAGGAAAAGAAGAAAGATGAAAGCCATATATTGGTGTTGCCAGGCCAAGAGGAAACTAAGGAGATACTTAGCACGATTGTCACTCTTAGCACTAGCTATGTCTACTCTGTAAGCTAACCCATCTAGGATGCAAAGAACATGTGTCAATGTTTTTAATTCATGACTATATTTTCTTAATCTATATTAATATATTAACCAACCATCCCCAATACAGTGTTAAAAGGGTATACAAGGGAAGCAACAAACAGAAAAACATTTTTAAACAAATTCAATATCTCCTCCTTGCCATGTGAAACTTTAAACTTTTTCTATATTCTTTATTTTTGTGAATTACTTTCTGCTAAATTTTACTTGGAAACACTGAGAAGCAGAGGTTGTGGATACATTCAACTTCTGTAGCTTGCCATTCACCCCCAAAAACGGGTCAAAGGTCAGAGGTGAGTGACAGGACAAGAGGACCATGTCAGGGCCATGTTTATTTAACTCTTGAACCAATGATGATGTCACCACATTAGTGACAATGATAAAGACATATACAGATGCAAACTGGCCATTCATTTTTTTTTTTTTTTTTTTTACTTTGCCTGACCCAAACATTCTAATTTAATTCCATTCTGATTGTCTTAAGTGTATAATTTCATAAGTATTATGTGAAGTATGTTACCCTTTCAGATTCACACAACATTTAGTCTACTAACAGCTTTGTGGCATCTAAATACCACACTGTACTGAGCATGGCAACATTTAAAATGCATAATTTCAGTTTGTCTCTAGGGCATAGGTGCAGTGCAAACAGAAGTAATGCTATTCTGAAAGCTAATTAAAATGAATTAGTATATAAATGAAAACATGGTGCAGGCATCAGCAACTCCCAACCATCTCAGACAGATTTTATTGTTTTACATGTGCTAAAAGATTCACCCTCAGTGTCTTTTATATGCATTTTATAGTGGCTTTTTTCATTCATCTGTGTTGGTGGGCTTTAACGTCTGCTGTTTGTGATGAATACTGAGGCATATGTGTGCATCTGTATTGTAGCAACTAACTGCTTTTGCACTGTAGATAATTCTTCCCCCCGGTGTGTTTGTCTCATAGACACGCAGGCCCACGTGGGAATGTGAGCGGGTTAGGAGGGAGTGAGTGTGCGCTCACTGAGACCTTATTACCTCTTCCTGCGTGGAGTGTGTTGTGTCTCGAGTGATTGGTGATCACATTTGTAATGGCACACTGCTGCACAACGCCATTATGCCCTTTGTCATCTTACTGAGCCACTGACAGCCAACCGGCTCTTAGAGACAAGAGGTATAAATGACAAACACATACACACACAACCATGTATGTGAGATGATTCTGAGACTACAGGTGTGCATTTAGTGCTTTTAAGTAGGCATTAAACTCTCTCTAGCTCCCAGTTCCCTAATATGTGTGGCATATTGATTTCTTGTGCAAAGAACCGTTCAAGCCCCATTTAAGATTTCTATCCTGCACGTAGCCAGGAGCACACCAAGGCCCCGTAAATTAGGGAAATCGCACATTCATCACGTGCATTATTTTAAGATACTTTGGGAACGTGACAGCTCGAAAATCTATGGTGGTGCATTACAAAACGCTACGACGCCTCCTGTTCTTTCTCTCCATTACTCCTTGGGGTAATGTTGGGGTCATTGGGACACACCCATGATTTAAAGAAGGGTTTTTTGTGGTAATATCCGTTTTTTTTTTTTTTTTTCACATCCATGCGTGTGTATATTGTTGCCGCACGAGCGTGTGATTGAGAGAATTTATAAGGTGCTCTAAATTAGCATTTGTAATGGGAGTGCTTCCAAGGTGAGATTGCAGATGGTGAGTGAATTACAGTGCATGTAAATTACACAGGTTAAGAGAGACAGCTCGCCTCAAAGGCGTCCACAGACAAAGTGAAGCCTTGGGTCAGCGCAGCAGTGAATCAATCAGGCCCGATTGTCGAGGAGTGGATGCACGTTGCCTCCATCATTGTAATTTGCTATGGCGGGACGCGCCGGTGCCCGCTTATTGTAAAGACCTACTGAAAACTGTCTGCGTGTGTTTGTTTGCGATAGTGTGAACAGATACATTTCCACCGCTGCCATGCGTAATCCGCAATTTCGTTTATCTGAAAAGTCCAGCAATACATAAAGTCCCTCAGTAGCTCAATAGCATTACAACACAGCATTCATTTGTGTTGGAGAGGGCTGGTTCGAGAGTTTCACTGAGCTTTAGACGCTCTGGTCTTTTGTAGTGGTGCAATGGAGATAACGCCTCCAATGTGTGGTTCGCTCCTGCACACGTAAACCTCTCATTCTGAGCAGATTATGTATACAGACCAATTACGCTCCTCACATCCTGGGAAATATACTCATTGTTGAGGTATTTAGGCACAAAGCAATTATGTGGGCCTTTTCTACACAAACATACCTTTGGCTGAGCATGTGTGTGTCTGTTTACAATTTGTTTACTCCCCGTCGTGAACTGGGTCAAATTCAAAGCGCAACGCAATTTTGAGACCGATACGGCACACACAGTGTCCTGTACACGGATATCATTTAAAGCTCGAGTAACTTTTAAAAGATGCCATTAGCATCAGGGTGGAGTGGGATATTGTTTATTTGTGTGTGTGGGAGTGTGTAGGCATTTCTTGATAGTTAAATGTCTCCATGTATAGTTGTTTTCAACCTTAATAACCCCAAGTTTGGTGGCTCACCAGGCTGGGAGAGAGGAGAGAAAATGGCTTTCAATTTCACGCACATTTTCTTTGCGACTAATGAGCACCTTAAATATGGCGCCAGACTTCAGGGAAGCTTGTGAAGGCTGACATTTTCACACACAGCAGCACCTTGTCACCATACATGATGTCCCCTCTACCTGGCTCCTGACGTCTTTGAGTGTGTGCTGGATGCTTTCTGACACATCTGACGAGGAACATATTCGGTAACTAAACAGAGTAAACCATTTTTGAGAAAGTGTCCCACCATTATGAGTTATTTCTTATACATGCCCCTACTTCCACTGATCTGTTCAGAAAGGTTCTTTCTCACACACATACACAAACACCAAGCCAGAAATCAGCACATACAGTATGTCATTTACATTTTCTTTCAGTGCAGTCTATGTTAAAGCAGAATTTTGTAGTCAAACTCTAAATGCGATTCTGTTGTCATCCTGGATAAGGCCCAAACAAATTTGTCCCTGCAAAATGGGAACCTGAGCTAATTACAACAGTGAAAATGGTGAAAAAGAGACAGTTAATGCCAAAGCAATTATCTGCTACATTCCTTTGTAGATAGGGAATGGCGCATCGCTCTTCACACCGCCTGATGCTTCCCTAGTTAAACCATATTAGGAGACGTTGTGAGCCGATGTGTCACCAGGCAGGGAATTAGATGAGAGGAGTGATGGGATAGATCTGCCAAAAATATATGACACCACTAAAGTCTGCCGCATCAGAGATAAACACTTAATGTTTGTGAGAGCAGCAGCAAAGGTCTATGCTATAGTGCACACACACACACACACACACACACACACGCACACACACATGCCACCTGGCTTGCCAGGTCCGGTGGTCTACCCCTACTGCCACACAAATGTCTTTCCACACACTTGTCGACTGCTATTTAACTGACAGCAGTTCTCTTTAATCTGCTCATTTCTTATCCCCCGGCGCCCGACAGACTTGTGAGCCACGACACATCAAGTTATTGCAAAAAACCAAAACAATTTCAATTTAATGCTGCAGTAGAAAAAAGGTTATATGAAGTCATATAATGAGTGCTTCATTGTCAACAACAACAAAAAAAGAAACACAGCACAGAATGCATAACAGTGCCTGTGCTGTTAACATGCCAATATTTTACACATAAGATTTCCATTCACTGGCAGCTGTCAGTTACTTCAGTAAATTAACTGCCAAAACGTAGCAGAACTGTCAATTGGAGGTAAGGTAACCATGGTTACCTTTCATATCCCCAAAAATGATGAAGCTGCAGTGTGATTTTATGGAGGAATAATTAGACAGAACAACAAAATAAAAGATACCAATCAAAAAGGCATTCTACAATATGAAACAACAACCAATAGTGTTTATAAATAAAAGGTTACATTGTGGAATTCCTCCTTACATTATAAAGTAGCATCTTTTTATACAACCATTTAAGTGAAATGATGGAACAAGAACTGTCTTGTACAAGAAGTTTAACCCTTTGAGCACGAGGTGGAAATAAAACGTGATTTTTTTTCTTCTCATTTTCATATCTTCTGATTAAATAACATATTTATAAAACTATTGTGCAAAACAATTTCATTAATGTCTTCATATATTGTGCACCAGTAGATAGTCATACTCATCTTAAATTAAAAAATATAAAATGATGCATAATTTAGACAGAAATTAGTTTATGTATTTATGTACACATTTTTACACTGACCTGAATTCATAAAGGCCCCTGATTTGAGCAAACTAAAAAACTGCTATTTTGGATTCACATATATTTCTGCACTGCAAGCTGTATAAGAGGTGATATACCAGACGATGTGACTTTTAGTGGGTAGACAAAATACCCTTGGAATTTGCCCACTCAAATACATATCAACTTGGTGATTTCCAATCTCTAATTTCTCTCTTTTTATATATATATATATATAGTTTACTTTTGGGGGAGGGGAGATTGTAAATATAGAAGTATTTAGGCGTACTCAGAGGGTTAAATTTTTTTGCTGCTGACACCAGCATACTTAGGTCACGTAAAAAAAAAAGAAAGAAAAGAAAGAAAAAAAAGACAGAAAGAAAGAGGGGGAAAAGCAGAAGAGAGAAGTAAAGAGAGAGAATGAAAAGCCCAGATTTAGTTATCAAATATTGAACTAAACCATTTCATTAATGCATGCAGCTTACTGCATCTCAAGGATGCCAAAAAAAACAAAAAACAAAATCAATTTACACAACTTTCAAATACATACAACTTCATTTTAAGTCTTTTTTATTTACCTTCATATTTTACCAGTGACCTCTTCACTCAGCACTGCACAGTTAGAAAATTATCAATTGTCACCATTTTCTCTGTTTTCCATTGTGAACTAAAAATGCAGAAAATTAATGTCTCTAGGGCCAAATGAGTGTTCCCCAGAGGAAAACTCCAAATGATGTGCCAAAACTAAACAGCAGTTTTCTGGCATCTATGTGCAGTAAGTTCTTCGTTAATTACTTTCAGTTCTTTTAATATTTTTTCCCTTAAGAAATGTTAGTCAGAAGGCTTGAAAAAAGGACAGGAGATAAAGAGATGAGAGACACAGTTTTTGTCCTTGGCCATCGCTAAGGTTTCTCAAGTTCACTAACATACATAAGATGGTCCTCAGGGGATTTACCATGGGTCTTACTCAGATGGAGCTTGACAGCATGCTTGCTGGCAAAAGTCCGGTTACACAGTTTACACTGATATGAGGTGCCATTTGCCTCCTCATCTGGGGAAGGGGAGGGGGAAAGTGAATGAGGACTGGGATTTTGGATCGAATGGGCCAAAGAATGTGCTTGGGCTGAAAGCAGTTTCTCAGAGAGCCCCTTGGTGTGGCGTGAAATCTGGCTAATAAGATGCTCTCCAGACAACTTAGCCAAGTCCCTGAGCCGGAAGCCCAGATGTGACTCAAGATGGCTGACGTAGGTAGAGGGGGAACGGATCTGTGATGCACAGTCACTGCAGAAGAAGACAGGGTGGCCAGAGTCTAGATTTTTCAAGAACTTTGTGCCACCTGTCCGCCTCAGCTGGTATTTGACGTTTGCCAGCCAGTGACTAATGGTGGTCATTGAGAGGCCAGTAAAGCGAGAAATATGCATGCGCTCCTGTGGACTGAGATCTGACATAATGTACTTGCCGTCACCCGTTTGCCGCAAACTGGAGGCAAACTGTGCCTGAAGGATAAGTAGATGCTGAGGATTCCAGTTGGACTGACGCCCCTTTCGTTTCTGAGCAGGAGAGATCTCCTCTGATTCCTCTGGAGTCGATGCGTCTATATCCGAGCGCTCTGAAAGACTTGTTGGTGTTGAGGATTTGGACGCATGGCTCTCTGTTAGGTTGCGCAGCATATCAGAGATGTCGGAAAGGGCATTTTCGCGCAGAGGTGAGTTGGACATGAAGGAAACCACAGCAGATGAGGCTTTGGCCATGGTGATGGTTGATGATGGTGAAATTGAGGTGGGAGTTGAGGTGGAGGAGGACAGGGCAGCAGATCCCAGGGAGTTGCTCTTATCGCTCTTTCCTTTGGTCAGATCAATAGGCTGGTCATTGTTGATGTGGTAGAAATAGCGGTCTAGATGTTCATTGGATTTTTTGGTCTGAGATGGAGTGGAGGCAGCTACAGCTGCCTTCTCTGCCAGGCTGTTGCTCATCTTGAAGAGCATGCTCATGGGGTCAAGAGATGGCAGGGCAGGTTTGGCAGCTTTGCCTAGGTGAACATTCATGACAGACTGAAGCGCACTTAAAGGGTTGACAAATGGCTGCTCTGGAGGATGGTCGGTTATAATAGCAGTGCTGCTGCATAAGGTAGACACAGGGGTTTTGACAACATGGTCAGTGCCATTCTCCAAAGACTCTTTTGTGAGAGCGTCACCATTTGAATCTTTGTGAGTATTTCCACCCCCATTAGTCTCAGGGGTTTTGGCTCCTCTCCTTTCCTTGGGGGACTCCCCTCTGGCAGATTCCCCTGCATCGCTACTGCAAGGAGAAGGTGTGGTTCGTCTAAGCGGGGAGGACCTGGCTCCAGGATCCCTCATTTTCTCCTCTACTTTGGCCACTTTTTCTGTGACTTTTTTGACTAGCTCCTCCATGGCATGGAAGTTGTTTTTGGGCAAAGGGGATGTTTGGCAACTAGGTGGAGAAATAAGAGGATGGCTTTTAGTAGGAGACAGGATCTCTTCTCCAGAAAACATATACTTCAGAGGAGAACTTTTCCCTGAGTTGCGCAGGGACAGTTTCATAATGTTGGGAAGCTGGTAGGCAGCGTGAATACTGGGGTAGCCTCCCCAGCTGGGTGTGCCATTCTGTGCTTTGTTGATGGCAGATGTTACTGTATTCTCAAGAGACTTTAATATGTCAAACCCCCCCTTAGGGCTTTCTTCAAGATCTTCTTCTGTCAAATATGGGTATTTGGACGAAACTTCAAACTTCTCGTCGGTTTCGCTTTCTGTTGCCTTCTTGTCTTTGCTATTATTTGTCTCCTTGGTACACTCCACTTCCTTCTCCTCCTTTTTGATCTCCATGGGTGTGATGGCAGGGGAGATACTAGGGGGAGGAGGTGCAGGTGGTGGTGGAGAAAATGCGGTGGCAGCCAGTGGCACTGACTGTACCTTGTCTTCATTGGTAGGTACGGTGTTAGGAGCTGTTGTGGACATTGACTCCATGATAGGTTTGCCTTTCTTGATGGCAGAGTTAGTGACCTTGATGAAGTGTCCTGTGACCATCATATGGGCCGTCAGCTCCTGCAGTGTGTCATGCGAACTTCCACACTCCATGCATTTCAGGATCTGGGATTTCCGTGACTCAAACTGCCACGCATAACTTGCACCGTTCTGATGTCCATACCGATTGTTGGGTGTGATGTAGGGATTTGGGGTCTTTTGTAGAAGGTCATTGGGGTCAGATAAAGAAGGCTTGGGGGTGCCGCCATTGGAATCTGGTGAGCTGGGGAGTTCTAGCTCAATAGGGGCTCTTTTACGAGCTGAGGAGATAATCTTGGCTGCCACAGGAGTTACAGGTTCCTTAAGAGGCACTTTCTGGTAGTGTTTTGTCTTGATCATGTGAACACTAAGGTCCTGCAGTGACTCAAAGGAATGTCCACAGTACATGCACTTAAGAACTTTCTGGGCATCCTCTTTTCCTTCCATCTCCAGGAGGGAACGCTTGCGAGGCTTTGACCAGCGCTTGGCACCTTCACTGTCTGTCTCATGGTTGTCATCCCGGTAGTGGCCCGTCTCATTCATGTGCACGGTGAGCTCGACCAGAGTGTCATAGGCGGCACTGCAGTCTTTGCACCGGAACTTGCTTGCACCAGTGAAGATGGAACCATAAAGTTTGGTGCTCTGCCGATAAAGCTGCACAGTACTGAAGAGGTTTGGCTCAGAGGCTGGGTGCAGCAGCCTACTCTGGTTCTGTGAAACATTCTGCAAGGTCTTGGCCATGGCTGTCTGGTGCCAGTCATAACCGCCACTACCACAGCTACTGCTGCTGCTACTACTGCTGCTGCTACTACTGTGGCTACGTGGGGGCTTTTCTGCTGGTTGCTGAGACATATTCAAGTTCAGCGATGACCAGTAAGAGTTGGTCAGGAAGCTAGTGTAGATAGCTTTCATCTGCTCCAGGCTGTCTGGCCCTAACTGTGTCGCCTCCTCACTGCTTGGTGTGGCCGTTGTTGTCATCATCATTGATGAAGTTGAAGAAAGAGAGGTGAGGGGCTCCTTGGCTGAGCTATCTTCTTCATTCTTCACTGAGGCACTCTCAAAGTCTGACATGCGGTCACTGGATTCACTCAGGTGTGACTCGCTATCCATCTCATGGCTGGAGAAATCGGCTGGTGGAGAGTCATGAAAGCCTGGCCTGTCTTTAAGGAGTAAGTCCTTGTCCTGGCACACATACTTCATGGCAGGTTCCTCCTCCACAGCGGAATCCTCTCCCTCAACATCCTCATCTAGTAAGGCAGCCTCCTTTAGCTCCTCTGGGACATATGCTGCAGTTAAAAAAAAGAGATAAAAGAAACAAAAAAAAAGACATGTTATCACATTGTCCAATGATGAAGATTTGACACATTGCATTCCTACAATGCCTTGTATGGTGGATAGACAGCTGATGAAATGTCAGGCATCAGTGTGTTTTCTCCAGTAGTGAAAAACAATCAGTCAGACTTTTTTATATTATAAAGTGTTGCAGTAATTCCTTCTCTGCTTTCCAATTGCATTACATTGCCACATGGAATGAAGTTATGTTTTTCTTTTCCTTTCTGAAAAGAAAGTGTGGCAAAAAAGAGACGTTAAAAGAATGGAAAAAATGACTGTTCAAACCAAAGTTGCCACCTTATTCTTCTCAAGGGGCAACAGCTTGAAATTAAAACTAAATTTGAAATTAATGAAGCACATTCTGGAGGTGGCATTCGTTTCTAAAGTAATAAATTACTTGTATCAACCTCAGAGACAGCAGTTCCTGTCTGTCAATTAATATGTCTTACGCTTCTTCAGCAGCACCTAATGCATTCTCAAACAGACACACTCGCCATTTAAATTAAGAAAGCATTCTCTCTCATTACACAGCAAAGTGTTGCCTGCTTGTAAATAAAAAAATTATTTTATGTATGACGTTTCCTACATTAAAATCCCTGCACCAAACACATTTATGTCAATTAAGAAAGATTAGAAAGTTGAAAGTTATTATTTACAGTTTAGCCTAGAGAACACAAATGCTCAAGAAAAACATAGTCATGTTTTGTGCAATCCAGCCAGAAAAATAAGAAACTAAAATATACTCTTTTCAATTTCCAGTGCAAGGGATGCAGAATGAAAGGCAGAAAAAGAGAAAGAGACACAGAGAGAAATGTAATGCACTGAAATAATTCCATGCATTCCTAACTATGTCAGTTAATCACTCTTTTGACCAGGTATGTAAACAATGGAGAGAGAGGACACTCCATTGGACACACTGGTTTTCTGTGAACACATTCAATCATGTCTAAATACCACAAACGTCAAACTAGTCATGCTACAACTTCAACACACAGCATATAGATTTAATTCTAAATACAATGTGTCAATTTGTATACAAGGAACATTCCAGGGTTTCCTCAACAAAGACTGAATAGAATTTAAATTTTAAAAACAATCTTTTTAGGTTAGTAAAGAGATTTCATTTAAGCTTAACAAAACAAAACTGCTGCGATGCAACTATGATTGTGTAACAACAACAAAAAAAGTAAAAAATAATGCCATCAACACGAGGAAAGTTACTTTGTAGCCCTTGGCAGAATGATGCCAAGGGACTGGCAAAAACCCTTTTTTAGTTTCTAGTTGTAATGTGCGTACGTCATGGCTTCAGGCATTCTATGCAATAACCTCAATAGGATTGGATTGTTTTTTCTAATGTAGTCATATTATTATTTATAATTAATTATTATTTTTGTTAGTATTATCATTTTTAATTAACAGAATAAATCTAAATCTGATAAATCAAAAATGTATGTAATAGGATTTATATCCTTACAGTTTAAACAGTAGATATCAAATAGTTAGCAATTTAATTTTCTGGATTTTTTGTATGTGTGTGCGAATATTAAGAAGCTAAACAAGTAGTTTCAACATAACTTCATTCCAAGTAGTCAGAAGAACAAAGGAAAAGAGCATTCAATAGTGATTTTTACAGCATTATTATTAGGATCCATCTTCTCACACACATCACAGCCAGTCTGTGAAATCAAATCGCCCCCTACACAAATCACAACCAACTGTGATCGTGCAGCACACACAAACTCGCACACAAAATCACATGCACACGCTTACACACAGCCATCTGTTCTGAATCAGCCAAAACGACAGCTGTTTAAGAGAACAATGCCTTCGTTCAGGAAGCAGAAGAAGCCGAGCTTTACATCAAGGCCAAATAGCAAGGTAAAAATCTTGGTTCCTTCAAATACTTACACTTTAAACCTTCTCATGCACTGTGTCAATTAAGTACAAATTAAATACAACACACACACACACACACGCACACCAAAAGATGGAGGTTTTAGCATGATTTTTTTTTAGATCCCACTAAACCACTCTATGTAAAATGTAAGGTCAACCTTGAACATAATTACACAAAATGATTAGCTGGTAATTAAAGTTAAAAAGAAGGGGGAGTGTGCCAATGGGTAAAAAGAGAGAGAGAGAGAAAGAAAGAGAGAGATAGAGAGAGTGAGTGAGAGAGCGTTTGCTCATCACTTCAAGTACAAGCAAACCTGTCTCACGGTAACCTTGACCTGAACTTGACTATATGTAGAGCACAGAGCGAGTATTGCCAGTGAGTAGGCGTATACCCTACAGCAAATCTGAGGGAGAAGAGTGTACGTTTCTGTATATGTGTGTGTTTTGTTCAAAATTCATTTTTCTGACACCAAACACAGAATTAGCACTGCTTGACAAAACAACAATCGGCAATAAGCCCCAAGATAACATGAGCGGGATGGAGAAAGATGAGAAGAAAGCAGAGGCAGGGGCTAACAAGAGAGAGACCCGACAATCTGCGACACATACACCGAGTGTTGGTGCATGTCCTGGCAGTATTCCAGGTTCCCAAGCCCCCAGTGTACCTAGAGTCTGTGTGTTCTGGCTGGGAACAATATTGAGATTTCATCCCTGAACGTTCAGAAGCCAGTGCTCTGGTCCAGGCCTACCCACACCACACAGGTGCTGTTTTAATTAGAAAACAGGATGCTTGGATCCAAGAGTGGTAAGGTGGGGGTAAAATGAGAATGACCTCCCAATGATTTGGCATCAGATTGGAAAAAGAGCTTGATCTAATTTACACTCAGATGTCCAGGGAGATGACCAGCAAAGAATGCTGTTTTCTAAGACAGTGGGGAGCGTAACCTTGCAAACTTAGAGGGCCGTCAGGGTCTGGAATATTAGAGCACATACTGTCTTCAAAAATATCAGGGTAAGTGGAAAACCTTAATACATATAACAGTGATAAAACTAATCCTCAAGCCCTTTCATCAAAGGAACAAGATTGAATGTTAACTATGTTATGCAAATACTGTATGACTCTTTTTCACAACCATGTGTGATTATATTGTTTGAATGATTTCAAGAACTAAGGTGCGCTTTTTAATTAAAATAAAAAGCCTACTGTCAACCAGAACTGAAAGTCAAATTTATTGAATGTGACAAAAGCTCTTTACTCTGTCCACTAGGATCAACTACAATGTGAATATAAGACACCACTAATGTACAATTTTTAAAAACTTTATGAAAGAAGTCAGTAAGTAATCAGCAACATTATAAAATATTACATTTTTTCCCCTATTTTAATATATTTTAAAATGTAATTTTGAGCAGCCATTATTCCAGTTTTCATTGTCACATGATCCATTAGTAATCATTCTAATACACTAATCTGGTGCTCAAGAAATGTAATCTATTATTGTCAATGTTGAAAACAGTTGTGCTGTGTAATATTTGTGGAAACTTTTTTCAGGATTCTTGGATAAAGTTCAAAGCAAAAAAACAAACAAATAAAAAACTAGTAATGTGCTTTTGGTGTGTTTCGTCCTATACATGGATAATGTAGAACTATATGTATATATATATATATATATATATATATATATATATATATATATATATATATATATCATTTCACATCATTTATACAGACAGAAGTTAAAGTCGGCAGCCCGGTCCAATACTTCTGGGTGTGCGGATGAGCCAGAGAGTGAAAGAGTAAGTAGTTGGTAATTAAAGCTGCTATATATAGCCCCTAAAGCCCACATTTATAATGGGAGGTATCTCTCTCTAATATGCCACTATCTGCAATGTGATATCATTAGGAGGAAAATGGTTTGTAGCCTTAAGCAGACAGGCTGTCTGTGTGCGGCTAGAGAATATGAGATAGCACCAATCCACTTCTCTTCTCCTCTTTCCTTTCGTCCTCCGCCCTCACTCCTTTCCTCACCTCCCCTCCATCTCTCCTCGGCTATCATGACCCGCGTTAATGAAGTTAATTGAATCTGAGATCAATAATGCTTAATTATTGCAATTTGACATGCACAGACAAATTGGTGGGGAGGCCAGACGTGTATGCATGCATGTGTACGTTAGAGGAGATGTAAGTGTGTGTGTCCAGCACCGGGGTGGGCGAGAGGGCACGGCTGGACAGCGGAGGCAGAGAGAGAAGGATGGACGAAGCAGACAGGCGTGCCATCGATTCCAGAGAGACGCCCCATCGACCAGGCCTACTGACTGATGGAGGCCCTGCTCCAAGGCTAGCTGGAGAGAAAGAGAGAGCTCACTGAGACCACTTTCGCCAGCCTGGCCTGCCCTGCCCACAAACGGCACATTGAGATGGATTGGCTGGACAGAGGAGCGTAACACAGAGAGAAAACGAGAAAGAAAATGGCAGACACAGATAAGAGGGTTCTACCTATGGAATCATTGGTGTTTTGTTTATAGAACGCATGGCCGTTACTAAGTGATGGTTACCATGGCTATAACTGTAACAAGTTTTGTTTCCCTGCATTGTCTCGGCAACCAGATGAAGACCAGAGATATTTTAATTTATGAAAACATTAAAGGAATATTCCGGATTATTTACAACTTAAATGTTTATGGACAGCATCTGTGGCATCTGTGACTTTAATTGCAATGTTGATAGCTGCATATTTTAAATGTTTATTTGTGATGCTGCACAAGCCTGCTAGGCTTCTACTGCTATTGCATTGCTGTAAGCACATTTTGCGTTTATCGAAATTATCGTCTGCAGTAACTGATCATGCCACAGATGCAGTACATGGACATTTAACTATGAATAATACTCAAATGTGAATTTGCAGCCAATTTTACTTCTATATTTCCTAGTAATACAGGACATTCAATTGTGGGAAAAAGTAAAGTAGGACTGGATTTTATCTATAAAAGATGATTGGATTGTGAAAACATACTATTATATACTGTAATGCAGACAGATTGAATGAATGATAGTTTGTTAAATATGAATGACATAAGCAAAAAGATAAAGTTGTTAAAAAAGAGCTAAGTTATTAAAAATTGCCAAGACATTTTTTGAAATAACATGTACTATGAATCATTCCTAGAACATGCATTAAGAAATTAAAATCAAGCTCATTTTTATTATTTCATGCTCACTTTAAGAAAGACTCATAGCTATTGTGACATCAAAAACCTTGAAAAAATTGTTAACAATGAATTACAGGTACTTTTAAAAATACTCTCATCTTTTGTTATAATAATGTGAAAATATGAGGTTGTGGAAGAGTGTGAGAGAGAGCGAGAGAAAGAGCAAGCTGGTGTGGATTAAAGAAAAGAAACAGGGCTGGAGGTGCATCGGCGCTGGCAGAACTGAGAGAAAGCTGGTAAACACAGACGCTAGCACGGCTAATCGCCCGCTCATGCCACTCAGCGGGAGAGCCCCTGACAGTGTGTGTATGTGTGTGTATGTTTACACACCCCCGCTCCCCCCCCCCCCGCATGTGCACAGCAACCGGTAACCACGCTGGAGAACAGAACTTCCCCCTGCTGCCATAGCACCTCCACTGGAGTTAACACTCCTACACGGCATCAAGATTCGACAGCCTCGAACACACACGTGAGCGCTCAGTCATACAAATGATCCTGTGTGCAACACAATAACGTACAAACAAAAAGTTGATTTATATTCAAAAACCGGCTTGGTGCTGATGCAGACATTTAGAAACCCCTAAGGAAACCTAAGAAAACGTAGAGGGGGTCTTTAACCTCTGATAAGCGTGTTTTAGCACTGATTATTACTATAGCTGCTCAACTGAAATATCCTTTATTCATCAGCTTCAATGATGTATAAGGTTCTGTTGACAAAAACGTTCTGGAGCCGCATCCTCTCGAGACACCTCCAATAAAAACCTTACATGTGCTTTTTGGATCTATTTCTTCAGAAATTTGAACTAAGAGGTTAAAACAGCACAGCATGGACATTCTCAGGAGTAAAAACACGCTCCACCTCTTCCAAAATGCTATTAGTCACTAATGAACACTAACGTCCGCCCTGAATGTCTCCTACGATTCTGGCCAATGCTTCTTCTGAAGGTTTGCCACAGTTGCTCCTTTAAGAAGGACCACATCATCAGACAACCATTTCCAGGTCCTCTACTTAAATATCCAAAAAGACAAATAATACTATGCAGGTTATAGCTCTAAAAAACCAACACATATTAGAAACATGCAAAGAAATTTTGGTCCCGCTTTATATTAGGTGGCCTTAACTACTGTGTACTAACGTTTAAATTAATAATTTGCTACAATGCACTTATTGTGTACATACATGTTTTTACATTGTACTTATATTTTTAAAAATACCTGCATGTAATTACATCTGTAATTCATTTCTGTTATTACATTTATAATTACACTGTTGATCCATCCCTTACACCTTAACCCACCCTTAAAAATACCCATACCACCAAACCTGTCCCTAACCTTACCCGTATCCCACCTCAATAGCAGCAATAGTGTTTTGCAATACAATATTAACACAATAAGTACATTGTACTTATTTGTAGATGTAAGTACATAGTAGTTACGGCCACCTAATATAAAGTGGGACCGAATTTTCTAAGTAGTGACAGGATGAAATTCAACTATCATCCACCTGGCATTTTAGATACTGCCATTAAACATCAAAAACTTCAGTGACTACTATTTGTAAGCAAAATGTGCTGAAAAAAAAATGCAGTGAATAACTTTCACTCTTAAAAAGAGACAGTCCCTTTATGAAAGTATCATTTCTACCTTTTACTATAGGGATATCTTTAAGTCTTAAATCATATTATATTTAGTGCCCTAAAGCCTCACTTTCTTTTCTATCACTGAGGTTTGTGATTGGTACTGCTTACACTGATTATGCTACATTAATTTTAACATTACCACTGAGCTGAGAGTACACAGTAAAAGTGAACTAATAAAAACTATTTCTACCTGATATAACCCTTAAAAATATTTTGTTAAAACCTAATGTACTCATTTTTGTCACATTAAATTACATTTAAAATAATAATAATAAAATTTGTTAATTTTAGATGTTACTGCATGAAACACATTTTTTAGGTTACCTGATGAATATATATATATATAAGCAAAGGGAATGGAATAGCCTCCTGTTCAAAAGTTTGGGGTCAGTAATATTGTTTAATGCTTTTTAAAAGCAGTCTCATGATCAACAAGACTGCATGTTTTAACACAAACAGTAAAAACTAATATTATGAAATATTACTATTTAAAATAAGTACTGTCTATTTAATTATATTTTAAAATGTAATATATTCCTGGCATATATTCCTGAATTTTTAGCATCATTACTTCGAATCATTCAAACATGCTACTTAATATTTTTGTGGTAACCATGATCTGCTAGTAACGTTGATCTATATTTCAGGATGTCAAACTGGAAATCAGTGGTTACTAAGGCTGTTCTCTGATCGATGAGTGAACGTTCTCGAGGACTGACAGAAATCTGAGACTGCAGCAGGTGTTTACTGTCCGGAAAACATGCTGAATGAACTCACTGCTCACCTGTGCAGATAACAATGAGGGGGAAAAGTGCAAATTTGTCCATATTTTATTTATTTTCATATGTGTGTACACACATAAATAATCCTTACTGCTTTTATTTATTTATTTATTTATTTTTGTACTGGTTGAATATATTACAAAAATAGGCCCAGATATGAACTCCAGTTAGTTAATAATCAGTCTAGTGTGTGTGTGGCTCTGTTGTCTGAAGCGGCTCTCAAACAGACACCACAAACAATTATAAAGCAGGAGGAAGATGATCTCCAGCAAATGATCCACCCGCCTGCCTTTGTTATTCAGATGTGCTCCACTTGGAGAAGTCACATTCCTAAAGCACGGGGCAACCGGAGGTCAGACACATCTACACAAACACTTGGAACTCCCAAGAGGCCGAAAGAGAGCGGGAGAGAGGGAGGGGCGATTGTCTTTGAATGAGTTTACATGAGTTTACATGTGTGTCTTACTGAGAATCTCTAGGTTTTTCTCGGTGACTTGTGTTGTTCCTCTTCCTCTTTCAGTAATCCCTCCCATAACATGTCTTTCCCTCCCTCTCTCTCTCCCTCTGTCCCACTCAGAATCACAGGAGTGTGTCAGTCTCCCATTAGAGAGGGTTGCTGGGTAATGGGAGAGAACAGATCTGCCTTGCTGTGATCCCCAGGGCCTCACTCGGCTCGACTACCACACACACACACACAAAACACATATTAACACCACAATATAAACATGGTTATGTGTGTGCAGAAAAAATACATATGTATAGAAAATAAAACATGGCAAAAAAGACGAATATGGAATTTTCAAAATCGACTAAATGTGTGTTAGTCAATCGGTCTAAAACAGAAGATAGTTCACCCAGAAATGAAAATTCTGTCGTAATTTAGGCCTACTTTCTTTGTTCTGTGGAACACAACAGAGATGTTGTCTCAGTGTTTTTTTGTTTTGTTTTGTTATTTTTGGATAAAATGGAAGTCAATGGTAACTAAAACAGTTTTGATTACCAACATTCTTCAAAATAGCTTCTTTTCTGTTCCACAGAAGTCATACAGGTTTGGAATAACATGAGGATGTAAATGATTAAATGATTACATAATTTTCATTTTTGGATGAACTATCACTTTAAGAAACGTGTTGTTAAAGGGCATGTACATAATACACATTCTTGAATTTTTAATAGTTAGACTTCTTTTAATTTGACATGCAAGACAACAGTCTAAAGATGTCCATCTCAATGTATAACTGTTGCAGTGCTGTTTTAATTAAAGCACTGGTGCTAAAAACATCAAAATAAAAATATTTACAAGAAAAAAAGTCTCAACCTCACTTACGGACAAGTCATCCAACAAGCGACAATCGTGACCCATCCCTCCCGCAAACACACAAAGACAGAAAATAGACAAGATCTCTGATTTGAAACGAAAAAAGTCACTGTGTCTCTCCCACATACACAAGCCCTGAACTTGGCAGATACGTTAGGCAGCAAAATAATAGGCATTTTCCAACCCATAATGCAGAGTGTTAGCCGGTGGCAGTCCACTGATTTAGGTACTACGTCGAGACGTCAATCTGAAGGCCTTGGAAGAGAGAGAGAGGGAGAAGGAGGGTGATGTAGATACACAGAGAGCGGGCCTGCAAAGCAAAGACGAGCGAGATAGAGGGAGCGAGATGCTCCTAATGGGAGACATGCAGTCATCTAGTCGCTGACTCTTTCCATTCAGCGTGTCACTGGGTATCCATTACCTGCCACTCTCCTCTGATCTCTTTGGACAGCTCTGATCAAAAGATGTCATTTGACCTACTCGCCCGCTCGTGCTGGCCCGCCGGGGTACGTGGCCCACGAGCGCGGGGCGGGAGGGGGCTGCCTCGCCCGTAAATAAAACGACATCATTGCTTCAGCGTCCCGTCATGTTCTCGGGCCGATTATGATAATAGTGGATCTGTCAGCACGTAAACGGACAGGGCAGCCACGGCGCTAATGCGCAGGATATAGCCTCTCTGCCTCCGCCGCCTTAGTTCCTGCTTCGCTCTTTATTGGGTCGACTTTTCCCTCTCTCTCTCCTGCTCCTCTCATTGGATAGCACCTGAG
This sequence comes from Ctenopharyngodon idella, assembly GCF_019924925.1. Taxonomy (NCBI): domain Eukaryota; kingdom Metazoa; phylum Chordata; class Actinopteri; order Cypriniformes; family Xenocyprididae; genus Ctenopharyngodon; species Ctenopharyngodon idella. The sequence continues at coordinate 17,344,706 of NC_067226.1, forward strand.
AAGCAAGCCCTGCTTGTTGAGGATGTCAGGGTTAATCTGTTAGCATCGAGCTGGGCCGCGGAGGCAAACAGAAAGAGATTTGCCTTTTTTCTGATTTGGAGGCAGACAGGGCAGAGGGTGTAGATGAGCTGGGAGGGGACTGATTGCCTATGATATTGCTCGTGCCGCGTTCGAGAGGTCCACGCTCGGGCTGCAGGCAAACATGGAAACAGACACATAATCTAAACAAAACCAGACGTAGAAACAACACGCCGGCGCACGAACACATCATAGAAGATGAAGAAAATTACACACAATGCTGCAAGAGGAGACGCACACAAGCGCTTGGGCTCGGTGGAGGCAGGACGGTAAAAGGCAGGCGAACGTGCAGGGTTTTAGAGGCGAGAAGAACGGCGCACAATAAAGCGAGAAAACAACACTGCTCGGAGGCAATTTAGACTGCAAAACACAAACCATTAAGTTTGTGCATTATCTTTTAATTTAATCTGGAATGATTTATAATCCATCACGCAAGGCTTCAACCATATCCAATTATTCTCTGTGCCTTGATTGACAACAAAGGTGATTTATTAAGCTAATAAAAAGTGATGTGCACCCAGCCCCCCTCCTTCCCCCCTCGACACCCCCCACCGCCCTGTGAAAATAGCCAGTGAGAGAGACACTCTGCTTACAGCAGTGTAGCCGTTCACAACCGCCCTTGGCCACGGGGCTGGGGTCACGATTGTCACACTGGAGGTGTAGTTAAAAAGCAGATCTTAGATCAGAACATTGCAATAAGCATAATGACTTCATTTTATCTATATTTAAAGACATACACTAGAGTAGTACCGCTATCGATGCATGACAGGAAATTAACAGTAGCCTCATTCTTGTGAAGTTAACATATTTGTTTATCTCAAATGAAAATTACATAAATGCATATTCGGAAGGGAGAGAGAGATGCTCTCTGGGTTTTGGCAGAGAAAAATGACATTATGTCTTGGATTTGTTCATTTTGGGTATGTATGTGTCATCTTGTCGCAGCTGCTAAGGGCTAATGTTTTGCTTTGGATATTCTTTCTGATTATTAATGAAAAGCAGAGGACAAGGATGATGATTTTCTTCGAGACGCTCATAAATAATATTAAAACTGTGCCAACAACAGGGCCAGCCACCTAATGAGCCTTTAACCCTGTGTCACATATGCCTTGTGTTAATTTTAGACCTATAGCTATGAGGCCACATTCACACAGCTGTGTGTGGAAGTAGAGCAAAGAACCCATACAACACATTTGACTTCTTTTTACTGAAAATAAAAGATGTAGCTTCAGGATACGGAATAGTTTGTGTGCAGATTCCTTCAACTGTACAGTATATTGTCACGTGAACTGTCGATCGCACGTGTGTGTGTGTGCGTGCACGTGTTCTGAATGGCTCATAAACCACAGGAGGACACATTAATGTCCACAATGTTCAGCCTGCCCTGGTAAACACACAACCCCCTCAACTAATGATGCAATAAGAAAACAAGCCATCACAGCCCCTCCACAGAGAGACACACACATACACACACCCGCTGTAGCCGACAACAGATTTAAGATCTTAATATCACATACTTAATAAGGGTGGGGAAATATGTTGGTGGTCTACCAGAGAAGCATTTACTTTCTTGTCCAAAAAATTCTCAGAAATGTCTGGGAATAGCCAGAAGACAACAACAGAAACACAGAGATAAGATATCGAAAGGTAAAGAGTCACTGAATGGACGACTTATAATGTTGTAAATGGCACATTTTCCTCAGTGTGTGAAAGTGAGGCTTGAAACATGCTTCTTTTTGTCCAGATAAGCAGACACGACTCTGGCAGTACATTCTCTCGCCTCATAAAACTGGGGCCCAGGGCAGAGGACCCTGTTCGCTCTCTTTACAGGCTTCCACAGTTAACAAGAGAATGGCTCTCGTTATAACTGTCCCAGCACAGTCGTGGACCTTTGCTTTGTGACGTTTAAAAATGTTGCCTGGCTACACTAGGTCACTGTGATGCTACAGAGCCATTATTTCGCTATCTTTATCTCCTGCCCTTCTCTCTCTTATATTTGTGTCGATTATATATATATATATATATATATATATATTATGCACGTATAGAAGAAAGTTAAAGGTGGAATGAAACTCGCTTGTATGCTACGTGCCGAAATGAAACACAATAGGATGTAAACAGGATGTGCAATTAAGACACCACCAATCCAGACAGTTGGGCTGCTGCATAACACACACACACGCGCACGAACACACACACACACACACACACACACACACACACACACACAGATAAACAAGCAAAACAAAATACAGAACAAGTAATTTAAAATAGTGATATCTAAATTATCAAACTAAATAAGCTGGTTCTATCCATCTCATCCTGTTCTAGAGGAAGTATAATTATGTATGTTTTTCCTTAAAGCAGAAAATCATTGCATGCTTTTAAAGGGTAATAAAATAATATTGTTATAATAAAGCTATTGCACTATGATTGCATTTAAATCAGCTGATTATTGCTCTTCATTAATAAATAATTATTATGGAATTTCTCTCTGGATATCACTTTTAAATCAAAGAAAAAAATAAAATACTGTACAGTGTATTCCGTAATAACATCACATGCGGATTTCACTGAATAAAATATAAGAATAATTTGTAATATTTATTTATACGTATTTTATATACAATACAGTAAAAAATAACACCTCTTTCACCATCAACAACAACAACAACAACAATTATGATAATAATAATAATTATTATTATTATTATTATTATTATTTAAAAAAAAATGTTTAAAAATGCAATAAACTCCAGGATCTGTTTTGGTGACGAGAAACCAAAGTGCTGCATATCAATCAATTTTCAGAACTCTTCAATGAGGTTTGTTTCCCTCAGTGTCACATTGCATCCTGCATATTTTCTGCTTAATTTGATATTTCAAAACCTGAGCTCTTATTTGGAATAAAACTTTGATTATTCTGTTTGTCTTTCTATGATTTATTACACGACTGAAATTAAAATGCAACTCTAGATCTTTTAAAATGGCATTCGTTCTAAAAGGGCATTCATTTACGTTGATATTGCATTACAGACAAGTTATTCCTAAAATCACAGTGAATGATGGATAGCTAGTGCTCTATAGCCATCAACACCTCTTAGTGGGGGCCGCGCTCTGATTGGTTGAGTGCCGCAGGGCCCTCTCCTCCCCTCCCCTTTGAGTCCTAGGGGCCGCAGGGCCACTGATCTGGGCTGGGAACTGATAGAGTATCCATTTCAAAGGCCTGGCCTGTTCCACGACTCCAAAAGGGGGGGAATGAAATATAGCAGGAAGAGGGACGCCACATTTAATTATCTCATTATCACACAACGACAAACGAACACAAATGAAACAGGCCAAAGAGTGATCCCAGAAACTCAGAGCGTTAAAACGGCCCCTCTGTCTACGTGTGTGTGTGCGCGTGTGTGAGAAAATGCGTCAAGTCTCAAAGAACTAAAGGCTCGTATTTAGATGTTTAGATGTACAAGCTCCTTTAAACTGCCATTTAAACTCACACACACATACACACACCCTCAGGGCTTATGCTTGGGAAGATCATTAACCTCTCCATACCCAATTAAAGTGAGAGTTGGTGCGAGTGAGTGTGTGTAAAGAGTAAACGTTTGCTTCCATATGTGTATGTGAAATATTGCATCTTCTCCTCAGTGTGATTAATTTACAAAACATTCACATCAAGAACACACGGTGGATAAAATGTGCACACACACACACACACACACACACACACACACAAACAAACACATACAAAAGCTAATCAGTGTGTCTGTTGTGAATGCAGTAAGGATGAGGAAGAGTTACCACCTAGCATTGTGTTTGCAGGATGGAACTCCACAGGGGAGCTAAGAGAACTGCGCCACGGCCATGAACCTCACAATAACACCACAATACAATCAATACGACACACACACACACACACACTGCACACAACTCACGGCTACAAACAAAAACCACGTTTCTTGCAATAACCTGGACCACAAACGCTGCTGTACACTATGAATGGCTACGAAGAACCATAGTGCCGCCTTATAAAAAACAATCATAAATTCAGTGAATTCTCCAGAAATAATCTAAGGCAAGAACAGTACACACACAAACACACAGCACCTCCCTCGCCTACAGAGAGAATGAGTAACTCTAAATGTCACAGATGTTCTGAAACACCTGCTTTGGAAGCCAAACTAACTAAAAAAAAACCCCCCAAAAAAACCCCAACAACAATAAGAATCGAGATTGCTCAACTCAAGGCCAGTTTTACGGATTAAGAGGGCTTTAGTCATTTTTATTAATTTTAGTTTAGCCATTTTATATTGTATACGACTGCAAAGGGAGGACAGGAAGCGCAGGATCAGGATATGACGCGTGCTGGAAACAAACTGAAGTTGCCTGCATATGAACGTCTTAGCTTGATACATCAGAGCATGTGTGATAACTGTTTATCCTTTGATGTATGGATTAAAAATATTTATTTATTATTATTATTATTATTTTAAATTTTGTTTTGCCATAATAATCCAACGGTAAAGATCACATATTGTATCATTATCATGATAACTTTCAAAAAATGTCACCGCCCTTCACTCCAGTGGAATAAAAAACCTGCAAGACAAAGACAGACAGCATGAACACTCCCTTCTTCCTGAACAAATCTTTGTGTGAGTATGTGTGTGTATCAGGGAAGATAAAAAAAAAAAAAAAAAAGACTACAAAGTTTGCCAATTTTTGCTTGATACCATCTTCTCCCTAGTCTCATGATTTTTTTTCCACTACCACTTCTACACTCTCCCTTCTTGCAGCACCTCCAAACAATAAATAAAGCATGTGTGTATGTGTGTGTATGTGTGTGTGAGCGCAGGCTCTGTTGATAATCCTCCAGAGCTGAAGCTTATCTGCATTGTAGAGAGGTGCGAGGCAGACAGTCCCTATCGCAGGTATTAATGTAGCGCAGTTCCCTGTGTCACGATGGAGAGATAAGCAAACACACAGCAGTCCAAAACACTCCAAACACACACACACACACACACACACACACAAAACATAGCCAGAGGTATAACAGATTGTTTCCCCCTTAGCCTACAATAGAAACACAACTAACAGAGGAATAGTGAAAAATTGAGAGCAGCTTTAATACTGAATCCAAATGTGAGCTCTATAAAACATAATAAACGTATAATAATATTAGTGCACACACAGACACACACTATATACATATATATATATATATATATATATATATATATATATATAAAAAACTTTTGCATGAATAATGTGTTAGGATGTTGAAAGAGTGATTTGGGAGTGTGTGTGGACAGTGTGGGACAGCTGTAAGCACTCTTACCCAACTGTTACACTCATGTGTAGCATGTATGCAATTCAATTGCACAGCCAAAAATTATTTTGAGTTATTCAAAGCCTTCGTTTTGCATCCACAAACTCTCTCACACACACACACACTGAAATACCTCTCGCTCAGATGTGCATATGTGTACTTAACACGTTACGGTAAAGATACGCAGCCAAGGCGGCCAGCGTCATAACATTTGTGGTTTTACACGCACAGCTGGGAGCACAGAAACGCACTCTGGCACACAAACTTTCCCCCCACTGAATTCCAGGGTTGGGTGACTGGATCGAGCCACAGGAATTCATAAACAGTGAGGGCCTTATCAGCCGGGAGAGGGACATCCTCTCAAGCGCGCAGCAGGAGCGATGTGGACCGTGTCATCAAAAAGCGCCACAGACAGCCACAGGAGAGGGGAGGAGTAAACTGCACTCATTAATTTCTTTATTTTTTTCTTATATAAAAATATATATTTTATAAGAAATATGTTAAGTAATAGTACAGAATAAAATATGCATATAGAAATATGTCACCGGCATAAGAATCAATCACATTTAGAAACTAAAAATAAATAAAATTAAAATTTAAAAAAAAAAAAAAAAAAAACTGGTTTATTACTACTAATAATGATAAAACTAATTTTCTTAATTTCTTAAAACAAAAATGTAGCATAATAACAAAAGAAGAAGAATAATTTATATTTATTTAAAACCACTTTTGGACAAAGAATTATGGTTTTAAGATGTTATTTTTTTCCATCTGCAGCTCAGAGATGATGGCAGGGGACTTCGAGGCCATATCTAAAAGTATGCAAGTTAATAAGACTAAAAATACCACAGCAGCCCCCTGAAGTGATTTTTTTTTTTTTTTTTTTGGGGTGTGTGTGTGTGATTATATTAGCAATCCAGTTGTACACGGCTAACCAGGCTGGGGACATTTTAACCATTTGGTTTCAGAGGCATTTGTTTTTAACATTAACGGGCTGTCAAATTAGGTCTCTGTATTGGAGCAGACAAAATCTGCATCAGCAATCAGTCGTGAGAGTAAGTGTAATGTTTGACTTCAGAGCGTAACTAGCAGCTATAGGGACTGACCCAGGACCAGGTCAATATATAACCTCACAGCGACTCAATAAATCACTTAAACCCATGTTTGACACAAGTGCAACTGCGAAGAGAGATTACGCTGATAAGCCATTTAGCTACACATTTACTGAGAGCCAGTGACTGAACTTACGATTGATTATGTACCAAGAGCAGAGCAGGGATGCTAGGAAAACATTTTAAACATTCTGAAGTGTCCTGACATAAAGTAGCATTCAAATTTCATTCTGCGTTTATTTTGCGAGACCGTCTCTTCCGTCTCTGCCTAAAAAAAGTACAGAGTTATGAATAAAAATCCTTTATCATGGAATGAGTAATTTCAAATCAGAATAGTATATACCACAATATAGTTATTTTTACAGGAAATCTAGTGGGGGAAATTGTTTATTTTAATAGCCATGGGGAAATGCCTATTTTCGGATAGTTCAGTGTATTCTGAACAACTTGTGTCATATGTTCACAGTTCTTCTTTGTTTACATTTTTTGGGGCACGTCCAGCTCTGCATTTTCACATTATGTTTTGTGTCACTCTCATGTAAATAATGTGGAATGGCCACCAAATGTCACATATACAAACAGCGCATTATAAACGGCACATCCAAATATCTAGCCGTTTTCATAATATCAAAGGAAAGGCTCATCATCATATTAGTCTGCAGAGTAATAGTTTCATGTCAAACATATCAAACACTAATCAGATATAGCCTGAACAACACCTTTTTTAGCAACCATCCTGTGAAAAAAAACAACTCTTAACGCTCTCACAGACACTGAGTTAAGAGCCTTGACATTTCCATCTCTATAATTTTATCAGAAAGGTACGTTGAGGAGGTGTGAGAGTAGTCGTGTCTATCTGAGGCATATTTGTGGTACGGTGCAGTAAAGCTATTTTTTTCTCCATTATACAAAGGGCAAACCATGTCAGTGTGACGTCTATGAATGCGTTTTACAGTGTTTTGACTGGACTCTCAGTCTGCACCTGTGTGTGAAGATTAGAGCGACTCTTTTATCTGATAATGACTAACCAAACATTATTTACAACATACAGCACGGGCGCTCCCTCATGTTTAAACTAGCATGCGGGAAAAGCACCATTCTAATGCCGGACGGATATATGCAGGATGATTGCTGTGTGAATTCTGAAATTTACAATGAACTTTAATATTAAAGTAACATTTGGGAGAACGCTTTGGTTTGGGTGGTGAGCACACTGTTCTGAGTCTTATCTATGTACGTAGAGTGAAATGATGGAGAAAGCGAGAGAGAGAGACAGACAGAGACAAAAAGACAGGCCCATGGGAGAGCTGCTGCTAGAGGCAACATGACCTCACATTACCTCAGAGACATGTAGGTGCAGGAGACACTGCTGTCTAACCAAGTGAACAGAGACATGGGCACAAACACTCCACACACCATGTTACTGCAAATTATTACATGGCTCTCCAGAATACTTGATTCTGATCTGTCAATGCAAGCATTCTGCGGTCAGATATTTTTGCATAATAACAGCTAAACTGTATAATTGACCGTCTGACTCTACATTATCCCACTTGCAGCACACAAACAGCAGATATTTACACACCTTGTGCCCTCTATCAAACCCAAATTAATGGCATGAAAATTATATATATATATATATATATTTTTTTTTTTTTTTTTAAATAATGACTACAGTGTGAACTAGGGTTGTCAAATGAATAGACATTACTGGTACAAAAAAAAAAATATATATATATATATATATACACACACTGCTTTCAATCACTCTTGTTCGTGTTTGTTTGAGCAATCTCAATCATATCTACTGAGCATGTGAACACAATGGCCTATCAGAGGTGCTAGTTAGTAAGTTAGTCAGAATCCGCTGAAAACGCATGAGGCGCACACTTGCGAATCCTTTCATTATAACCAACAAAGTGTAATCACAAAGTAAATAAAAGATTCATTGTACAATTAATAAAGCTTTATTTTATTATAACAGGAGTTTTCGCCAGAGTGCAGAATTCAGTGAGCTTGTGCTTTAGAGATTGACAGACTTAGTGATTATAAAGGGAGGGTTCTTCTCTTGCTTTCTGTTTATTACCCATTCACAATCTGAATACAAGTTTAGTTTTTCATGCTCCTAAGTATACTGCAAAGTGGACAGACAACTGCATTTAAATGCATGATTGAATCGTAGATTGACAGTGATAACCAACTGACAAGACAAAACAAGTCAAAAAATTTTTAAATACTTATTTCAACAGTTTTTGCTCTGGTACCAAAATTGGTACAGAGAACCGCAAACTTTTACTGGTATTGGTACCGTGTGAAATTTTGGTACTGTGACAACCCTAATGTGAATGCTTAATATACAACAATACAACTGATCTTGACACCATTGTATGGCCACATACACACTGTAAGTTTCAGGAGTGACAACTGCATTTAAATACGGGAGTGAATCCCCTAAATTATCGTTACATGTATGTACGGAACACGAGTCACTCTCGAAACTCGATGATTGACAGCTTGGAAACCATAGCAACGTTCTGGCACCTCGTGTGTTTGGGGTCCGTTATTGTCACCAAATTAATATTACAGCGACAAAATACTCGTTATTTAAAGCCATTTTAAACAAAGCAGAGTGGACGGATGCGTCGTGTTTTGTTTATGCTTGTAAAGTCTTCTTCACAGAGCACGTTCTCGCGGTATTGCCATGTTCACTAATTTCAAGAGTTTTTGAGCTTGTTTAAGCTCGGCTTATAAAGCGATCGAGTTTATGGAGTTATTAAAGTGAGCAGACGTGGGTCGCAATATTTTGGTCTTATTTTCAGCATAACGCATTTGGATTTATTTCAGATTATCATGGGCTTGTTCTTGTTCGCTGTTTTTTCTAGAAAGTTCTGGCAACACTCAGTGCTCCTGCTGCTTTCCCTGTGATTTCTTCACCGCAAATACAGAAGAGAGAAACATCTCTGATACACGTTAAAAAATGTCATTAACAACAAGTTGTTCAGTTTGGTTTCTGTACACACTGCATAGAATTTCTGTAAATGCGGTTGTCACTACCTGTATTTTTCGGGAGTTAATTCAGTTGTAGAATGCAGTTGTCACTCCCATATTTTACTGAACTGTGTGTGTACAGAACGCGATTAAGCACTATAAGGTGAACTGACAACCAAATTTAGCTGCAGTGTATACGTGGCCAATGAGAACTGATCTGAGCTGGACGATGACATCACTGTTTTCTCCAGAGTTGCTGTATAGATAAATTAACTAAATTAATAACTATTTAATAACTAAACTACGGAAATTAATCAATACTAAACAATGACACTATTTTCTTCTAGAGCTGCCGTACAGCCAAAACAAATGTTGTTGCATTATTTTCCTGTTATAACTGTAAAGCTGCTTTGAAACAATCTGCACTGTAAAAAGTGCTATATAAATAAAGGTGACTTGACTTGACTATAGGTTTTAATTGTTAATATTTTTGCAACAGTATAGAACTGATGACCTTTAAAGAAAAAAAAAAAAAAAACACACACACACTCACACACAATGTAGTCCAAAACACATTTGCCAAAATTAAATTAAATGTAAATTTACGGTGCAACTATCAAGTAAAAAAATAATAAAAACATTCATTTTACAACTTGAATACATGTAAGCATCCACATCATATTAGTCATTAATTTAAAAAAAAGAAATGTATATATTGCATTTTAAGGTCACTTTATATTAGGTGTCTTTAACTATGTACTTGTATCTCAAAAAAAAAATAAAAATAAAAATAAAATTGGTACAATGAACTTATTGTGTTCGTGTTGTATTGCAAAACACTTTTGCTGCTATTGAGATGGGATACGGGTAAGGTTAGGGGCAGGTTGGTGGTATGGGCTGGTTTAAGAGTGGTTTAAGATGTAAGGGAGGGTCAACAGTGTAATTATAAATGTTATTACAGAAATGAATTACAGCTGTAAAAGACAGGTATTTTTAAAATATAAATGCAACGCAAAAACATGTACGTACACAATAAGTGCACTGTATAAAATGATTAATTTAATTGTTATTACATAGTAGTTAAAGGCAATATAAAGTGGGACTCATTTTAATGTATTTTTGGATTTAAAAACAGCACCATGTCACTGACCTAAAGCGTATGTGCGGTCACTCATTATTCTGAACTGTAGGGCTGTCTGTCTCTCGCTGTATCAGAATAACATTAGCGATTATAAGTGTGTGAGCACACGCATTTCAACAGAGACATCTTAAGCTAGAGTTAAAGAAGGCACACCGTGTAGGCCTGAGGCTTTGTGGGAAAGTCGCAGCACATACACACACACACAGACACACACTCTGAGGCACACAGGAGAGCGAGCGACATGGATTTGAAGAGGAACACTTTTAAGTACGCGTTTGTAGCATTTGCTCGTATCAGAGCGAGGTACTCAACCCTTTCATGTGGTTCCTCTCTCTCTCTCTCTCTCTCTCTCTCTCACTTTCCCCTCACTCACTCTCATCTCCTCCGCCAGCCCTTTTATTATTTCTCTCCCCTCTTTCTCCTCCGATCTCTTTTTAATTAATTACAACCTGGTCTAGTGACGGAGAGAGTAAGCTTTATCTTCCTCTGCTCCACTCTCTTACCGTGTCGAGAGAGTGAGACTGAGTTAAAAAGAGAGAGAGAGAGAGAGAGGACATGCCACACGCCAGTGCTTTCCTACTGCTCCACTCTCTTCCTTACCCTCGTTTTTTCCTCTTCACTCTCTTCTCAGGCAACCCTGAGCAAGTGCTAGCAAGGGTCATATCTTTTTAATTATCTTTCTTGCCTTTGATTAATTATTCCGTCTGACAATAGCGTGTTTCTAATGCTTTTCACCTGCCCGTCTTGATTGACAGTGCCTCTGTCTGAGTCAAAGCAAACAGCTGCTGCCATGATTGCCTAGCAACCAGGAGGTGATGGATGAGACCCAGAGATGGATGGCCACAATAAATCATGTCTCCTGCTATAAAACTGGAAAAAAAGAGAGAGAGGGAGAGTGAGGGAGGGAGAGAGGGGTACTAGGAAAGGGAAGAAATAGAGCATACAAAAACAAAACAACCTATTCTCTCTATCCTGTTCTTGCTTTCCCTCACGCCCCTATGTTTTTCGCATGCGCTCTCTCTCTCTGTCTCTCGCTGGAATGGGTTTGAAACTCTCTTAACAGTTTGACCCGAGCTTTCAACCTCCCTAAGAAGGGTGCAGCTCAAAAAAGTGTGGTTTTCAGGGGAAAGATGAAGCCCAAAGGGCTTTATAGAAGCAGACTGCTGAAACCCAAACGCTCGTCATAGGGTGGAGCCTGTCATGAGTTGGGACACGTTCTAGGTGCTGGAAAATTCAAGAACAATGAATCCAAGTACACCCACCACATCCAATGAGACTGCAAAGCAAAATAATTCATCAAACCCATTTCAATGCGTCCAAGAGCATGATGCATCTCACGTCGACAGTCGCAGAGCCCCCCACCGCAACAATGGACAAATATATCAAGCATTGTTGAGCGCTCAACTGCCACTGCCAGAGACGACAGGAATCTGACCAGCCCGTGAACTGCAGGCACACAGCAAGAGTGCACCGTTAACCGAATTATCAGATGCTTATAGATACTGTGAAAATATGATTTGGACAGATCTCATCTTACAGTCACAAAAGGGACGGAGGAAAACATGACAGAAATGTTTTCATTAACGTGGGCCGGGTGCGGAGGATCACGTGCGATTAGAGCGTTCAGATATGTGTTTCTTTTTCTGCTTTCGTTAAAGGTCGGCTTCATTTCCTGCTAATGAAGCCCAGCTGTTCCCGCTCTTTTAGCGTCCATGACGACAATGGTCACCTCGTTCCTGAGGGGCTGTCGACAAAACTTTACGACCTCGATGAAAAACATGTCAGAGCTGGGGGGAGGAAAACAAAAACGGAAAAAAAGTCAGGGTTACCTAGGTTACAGGGCCACAGTGATGACAAACAAAAACACTTTGAGTTTTGTTTTCAAGCGCCCTTTCAGGCGCAAAAAAAAAAACGGGTAGTGAGTGGGTGAATGAGTGAGCAAAGGAGTGCGGCTCCTCTGGTATCTGGTAACGAACAGTGCAAGAGCTCGGCCCATCCATCAGAGGAAGCCCACGTCCTGCTCCGAGCTCTCTCTTGTTCCCTCTCTCTCTCTCTCTCTCTGAGCCCTGCTCAGGTTACAGCTTTACACGGCCAGTCTAAATAATATTCAAAATGATGAATGACATGGCCAGCCTCGTATCCATCATCAATTTCTTTTTTTAAGGAGCATCCATCTTCAGTAATGCTCCTTTGAATCATGGGAAAGCGAAAGAGCTCCGATTCACTCATGCAGGCCCCTGGAGAGGCTGAAGGAGGGACAGGAGGAGGGAAAGAGGGAGGGTAGGAGAAAATGGATTTGGGTTCTGACTGATACCTGACAGCCAGACGTGCGCACGGACACAGCCTTCACGAGTCGGACACATGTAGGCTCACTTATATAACTTAAGACTTCATGTGACCTCAATAAATACAAACTTTTGTAAGTGTGTCGTTAAAAAAAACCTTCAGAAACATAAAAACTGAGGGATTCTGCGGAAAGATTCGAGTGGCATTGTTAGTGGCCGTGTCTCCCCCTCATCCACCATCCCCTCCCCTGGCTGTGCAGACCCCTCGGTGGAGTGGAGGCAGTGGCAATTCTCAGAGGGGGGGACAGCCCCTAACACTGGGCTCCTTGGCAAGGGCCCGTTTGATAAATGACACATGTCATTTTGTCAGGAGAGAAGGGTGGGTCCATGATATATGACCGTGCTGAGGAGCTGGGGAAATCGACTGTTTGGCATGGAGTGCCTCTCTCTCTTGCTCTCTTTCACTCTTTCGGTCCCGCTATCCGGGTTCAGGACGGCATCAAAAAGGTCGAAGTGTTGTATCTGTGTGAGAGCCAGAGAACAGGCCGGCTGTGCTTTTTTTTTTTTTTCTGTCTGTTGCTCCATCTCACTCTCTTTCTCTCATACTGTCCATTATTTTTTTGCAGTAAAAGGAAGAGGAAACAGGCCAACGAAGGAAAGAAAGGGGGGGGAAAAAACTATGTAGGAGAAAGAAACATACAAGTCCTAAAAAAAAAAAAACCTGGCTCGGAGTAGTATGAGAGGGCAAGGGTATCAATCAAAGTCAACTTCGGCAACAACGCGACTACTATTTCAAATAAAAACTACATACGGCAGACAAACGACCTCGGCACAGGACCGAAACCCGAAACGGCTCGCCGACCAACCAACCGAAACTCTCTACTCATCCCTTCTCGTGTCTCCTCAAAGGCAGGCTTCAACTCACCCCTCCTTTACTGTAAAAATCGTCTTCTCTTTTTCCTTCCTCTATCTCATGCTCTTTTCTTTTTTAACACACTGGCAGTGGGGGCCTGACATCTGCAGAGTGCATTTAAAGAAAAAAATGTGTCAAGGAAGCGTGATCCCCCTCCACCCTCTCTCTCTCTCTCTCTCTCTCTCTCTCTTTCATTAGCTCACTGGCAGGGTGGCACTTCTCAAGCTCATTACAGCCAGAGGATTTATGGTGCCGAACCCAATGGCGGAGAAAAGGCATCTGTCAATAATTGCAGGGAGCAGCGCACACACATCTCGAGAAGCTTTGAAATCTCATTAGGTATGCAGTTATCAGGCATAAAGATCAAAAACATTACTCAACTCAGACAGAATCCTACCAAGAAACATTAATTAGCAACAGGCCCGCAGTATAAAATAAAACAGACTTCCTCTCTTGCTCTCTCTCTCTCTCAGCCTCCCTCCCTCGCTCTGCCCCTCACACCTGCCTGCCTCTGCCAAGAACCGGCACGACGAACCCAAGCAGGCGATGCGTACGAACACATTAAATAGCGGCATCACACAGGAAGGAAATGCCAGCATGATAGTACACTCAAGAAAAACGCACATCACCACACATAAACATTCATATACGTGCACCAAGGTTGCGCAGACGCAGACGTGGACAAACACACCCGCACCGGGGACTCCTGCAGAGTTAACAACATCCCCAACCCCTGTGCGCCGCATTCCCCTCTTCTTCCTCTGCCCTCATTAAATAAAACACAACGTGGAGGGAGGAGGGATAATTCCCAGCATCTGAGACTGATCAGGACATGAGAGAGAAGGAGTTTGAGAGCGTTTGAGGGCCTCCCCTCTTTCCTCCAGTCTGGGTAGTGAGGAGAGAAGGAGGAAGAGGCCTGTCAGGCCGGAGAAGGATGTCAGAGCTCAGGCTGGCCCTGATTACTAGGGCCCCTCTCTCGCTCTCATTCTCTGCTGCTCTGCCTTTCATCACCGGCACCGCCATCAAAAAGCAGCCTGCATGTCACACGCACACACCGTGATAAAAAGCCGAGCAAGACTGATGGCTGTCAGTTTTCAGGCTCGGAGAGAAAGAGGAGGAGGGTGCCAAGACAAGCCGAGCGGCGGGACAAGACCCCTGCCATTTCTGTGAAGGAATCGTACACACACACACTCAAGTGACACTCTGAACCAAACCAACAACCAGCCCCCTGCCAAAACCTTTACTGTAGTCCCTGCCCCCAACTAACTCTCTCTCTCTCTCTGTGTCATTTTCTCAGCCTCCCTCAGCACATCCCTATCCCTCTTCGACATGACAGGGATTACTTCCACGCGGCCATATTTCATTGGACTACACTGGGACACTCATAGTTGCGTGTAGCTGCCAGAGTGGACCGGCCTCGCAGATACACACACAAAGAACTACAGTATCACTCAGAGTGAGAGAGAGAGAGTGGGAAGGCGGGACAACTCAAGCATATGGAAAGAGCGCAGGCCGGATGATTCATTAGTACTGTGATACTCAGTGCCACCTCTGTGCAAGGCTAAGCTAATATCCCTCACAGTACTGGGCAGGGTAAAAATAACTGTCTACCACAGCCAGACACGTAGATCCCAGAAACCCTCTTAATTTCCTGTCTCCTCCCAGATTCCGCCCCACCGGAAGAGGTGTGGGCCACGGTAGCAGCAAATCATGCAGCACAGCCGAAAATCTTGACCAATCGCCAGCGTGAAACAAGGAGTAGATTTGGAGGTGTATTCTGGGAATCACAGCATAATCGGCAGGGTTCAGTGTTCATTGTTGATCGATAAAATAAACATGAATCAGGAAGATGAGCATAAGGATCTGATCAACACTTGCTGTGGTCATTCTCTCTGTGGGAACTGCTTTGTAGAACATGCTCAACTTTCACAGCGCATGTAGTTCTCTCAACAACAGAGGAAATCATCAACAAACTACAGCACACAACCAGCTGAACTAAAACTATTTAAACTTTTCATCAAATCAAAACACACAGAAACCTCGATGGGGAACATAAACAATTTAGACATGTTTATTTTTCTTGTACCTTTTGACGTGTAAATGGCAGATAAGCTACTCAAAATGTTTTGTCTAAATGTTACGCTTAATTTATTTTCAATTTGTATTACTTTCTCAGCTGTAGGTAAAACAAAAATCAGACTAGTCAAAACTGGAATGATGCACTTTTTTCCTGTTATTCTTAAAGATAAATAGATTAATTTAAGCAGAATAAAATCAAAGTCAAGATCATAAACCCATAAGACAGCAAGCAAATTTACACAGTGTGTCAAATTTAACAAACACCAAAAGCGTAATAGATGCTATTGCTAATCTATTTTTTTAATGTCCACTGAATTCCACGCAGAAAGATATTTCAAACAACATATTTTAACAGTATTTAAAGCTTCACATTACAATGCGTTGAACCCTTAAACATCATTAAAAAAAAAAAAATTATTAGCACAATTATAATTCATCAAATAAAAGATAATGAAAATAATTGACAACAAATGTAATTATCAGTTAGTTGGGGCTTTGCATTGTGCACAGAGAACTGCCATCAACAACGCCACTTTAAATTAGTGAAACACTTGAAAAAAAAAAAAAAAGACATTACTTATACATTACATTTTATATGATAATATTATAATGCAAAACAATGTGTACTAACAGCAAGCGAGCAACTACTGTCGGTGTAAAAATTTAAACGTGTCTGCATTCAGGTCAATCACACTTGGCGAAAAAGAAAGGGAGGGAAATCATCTGGATTTTAAACAGTATAACTATTGTTTTAACTTTAATGGGATTAAAGTTAAAAATAATTTCCCTTATATTACTTTATTATTTGAAAAACAACATTACTATGTTCAGAATATGTTCAGAATGTTTCGGCAAAAATAATTTTCAAAAATTCATTATATATATATATATATATTATATATATATATATATATAGATAGATAGATAGATAGATAGATATAGCTATCCTGCCACTTTCAAACAGTGTAATCACTTTATATTGTAACCTTTATATTGTAAACAATTTTTGCACGCAATGTGTAGCATAACTACTTTACAAGAGCAGTGTGCAAGATGAATCATAAAAATAATCAACAGATAAATCGATTCCAAAAATAGTTGCTAGCTGGAGTGTGTGTAAAAGCGAGACACAAACAATGGAATCGCCCTGCACTCTCATTAACCCTGCTGCAGTCACCATTCATCGTCATATCTTCACCAAACAATCTCTGGAAAAGAAGGGATGAAAAGAAAGGAAGAGTGAGAGAGAAACAGAGAAGGAGAGAGACAGTAAGGGGGTAGAAAGGGGGAAAAAATGAGGGAAGGATGCAGCCTTGTGAGCCAATTTAAGAAATAAGTGCTGATGCATCAGCTATTGACTGTGTGAACGCTCCTGATAACGCTCAAGGCGAAACTGTGAGGGAAATGACAGCATCAACCGCCTGCAATAAACTGCAGCCCGCGAGACCAAGGGAGCCCTAATTGACAGCTGTCAAGCTAATGGGAGCCATGACGGAAGATTCAGGAAAAAAATTCTGTTTATCAACCATCAACTCTGGTGTGGATCCACAGGGAGGAGAACTTCCCCTCCCTCCCTTCTCTCTCTATCTTTCTCACTCTGTTTGGCTGTTAGGTTATTCAGTTTTTTCCCTTAACCCCCATCCCTCTTTCCTTCGTACTTTCTCTCTCTTTCTCTTCGTTCCTGTGCTTTTTCCCCGCCTCTTCTGCTCTTAACCCTTCTCATTGTTGCTCACTTCTTGCGGTGAAAAAGGCGGAGGACAGCCATAACTAATCATAGTGTCAGTTGGCTGCCTGGGAGCGCAGGGTTTGGGCCAGAGCAATGCAAGGAGGACGAAGACTCAGGCCCCATAATCCACACACACTCACACACACACACACACACACACACACACACACACACACACACACTGTTGAAGGAACACCTTCACAGGGCCAAATGCAGTTCTCTTTCCAGCTACTGTGTAAATAAAAGCAAAGAAATATCTGCAACTACAACAATACGAAATTTCAGTGTAACAATATATCCAACAGGCATTCTGTTCCCTCTCCTGCTAAAATGACCATCAAGCTATAACAAAACGTGTTTCTGTGCTTAATTCATAATGCTGTTAGAAAAGAAAATTTGATACAGAAATACTCAAAAGCTGCAAGTGATGTTTAATTAGATCTCCTGTTAGATGTGAAGATTGTATTCTTACGCTCATTACATGGAAAACATCTAGATTAAAATTCTATCCATCTAGACGTGCATTAGTATGCAAACTTTTGATTAATCATTTTCTGAATTAAATAATTGTATATATTAAACAATAAAAAAAATCCATTCATTTGAGGAGAGGAATGTAATTCCGGACAGTGGTGTACATGACATAATTTTCTTTTTCTTAATAATGCATATGATTATCATGACTAGGTTTTAATAAGGATAATTAACATAATGAAGTCACCATGATGTTTCATTATAATTTAAGTAATTAAATTGCAGCAGGGGAAGAAAAAAAAAAAACTTGAACCAAGTGGACGACTCTTAATTTGCAAAGAAGTCAAAAGACATCACACACACACACACACACACACACACACACACACACACACAGACAGTACAAAACTTCAACACCGCGAACTACTACAATATTCTTTATCTATACTAATCGTAACTAACCCGTTAGTGTCTACGTGTTCCATATAAGCATGTGTTGGTGTTCATTATGTGCACACGACCGTATTTACGAGCCCACCGGTGTTCCCCATATGATCTCACGCATGCAATGCTCCACACCCTTGCCGGAACAGGCATTGAGTTTGATTAATCATTGCTCCCTGTCTGCAATCAATCAAACACACACAAAATCACAGAAATCAGCTCCTTTCCCCAACTGCAATCCATCTCAGCGCAGCCTCCGTTACATTCGTCACAACCCAAATATTTTTATAAATCATATTTAGCCGCTCTAAACACAATGCTGAGAGTTAACATTTATTCTAACACAGATGAGATAAACTAACTTTAAACACGCTATGAACGTTATCATAATGACCAATATCAACACAATCTGTCTTCATACATCAAATCCGCTCGGTTCAAATGCATGTACAGAGATTACATTTCACCAAACTATGAGCCGAGACAGACATGTCAACATGGAGACCGTAGTTTGGACACATCGGTATTGAGGGCACGTGGATGTTTCCAACAATGGTGTGCTTTAGTAGCTAACTTTGATATTAAAAACCGAGACGGACAAAGAGATAGCTGGGGGAAAAAAGTTTGATGTTCTCTTCGACTCCCCAAAACAATTGATATGTTTGGTCTGGCAAAAGCTTTGAAGCCTGTGAACAAAAACATGGTGTGTACGCTGCATTGCCTGCGCCTAAACGGGTGGTTTTTTTTTTTTTTTTTTTTTGGCGGGGGGTGAATCACCCTCACTAGACAGAGAGTGCTGTGTCTGTCTGTTAAAAAAGAAAGATAGATAGAGTAGACTGAACAAATGGAGAGCAGGCAATTTCCCCCACTATAAAAAAGGAAAAAAATTCACGTCAAAGGTGCAGAGCCTGTGACGCACTTCCACCCGGTTACCTTCACAACACGATTTTTTTGCGCCTTTTGATTCTGTTTTGTCACCTCGCCACTATTATTGCTCTTAGTCTCTTGACCATTAAAAGTGCTCTATTTCAGCCAACATGATTACCCAGGTACCCTGGCCCATTTGTCACCTGCAGCAGCAAATTAAGTTAGTGCACCAACTAAAGGCATGGAGGACTGTGTAATATCAACTTGATTACATCAAACTAGCTGCAAACCTAATTGGGCTGGATGACAGTGTGCGGAGCTTGTCATCTCCAATCATTAGGCCTGTCAGGAATCCATCAGCTTTACAGCTAATTAGGTGAACACTAATGAAGCTGGCAAAACAACTTTTCTTTTTCTACGGCTGAGCGGGCCTTCCAGACTTGGTGGGAGGAGGGAGGAAGGGAGAGACAGAACGAGGGAGCAAGAGAAAGAGACAGAAAATGTGAGGGAGGGCGAAATTTTCTCATGCAAAGCTCAAGGTTGCAGGGGACTGGATTTCCCAAAGTTCCTAATCAAGGCCCATCATCTGCCATCTTTCCTTTGCTCTTTCCATCACGACGGCGCAATCAATTTGTCATCACTCTTTGTATGCCACAGTGCAGTCGTCAACCTTATAACTTGCAGCTGTGAGGGCTGCTGGGAGGGAGGGAGGGATGGAGTGAGAAGAAGAGGGAGAGACGGAGGGGAGGGGCATTGGTTTGAAGAAAGGAGAGAGGGAGTTAAAAAAAAAAAAAAAAAAAAAAAAAAAATCACAGGAAGTTGCCTCGTCTAAAGAGAGAAAAAAAGGCTCTCAGTCTGCTTTCGTATTTGTCTTCATCCGCTCATCAAAGGCATAAATGCCTGATTTTTTCTCTCTCTCACTCCTCTGAAATGAGAAGCTTCTCAGTCACCCTTGTTCCCCTCCTCCCTCCTTCCCTCTACCTCTGCGCGTCCATTAGGCAAAAGCATTTTGATAAAGTAAAGCACAAGCCTATCGTATTGGGAGTGGAGAGGAGGGGAGGGGGACAAAATGAGAGCACTCACTCTGCCAACTTCTGATTGACCATTAGAGCTATTGATGAATGTGGCTGTCAAAGGAGAGACAATTAAATCAAATATGAAACAAAGTTGCTTTGACGGGTCAGACTGATGGAGCAAACCATTCTTCCGTCTCCAGATTAGGTTATTAGTTTTGTGTATGTGTGTGTGTTTTTGTAGGACTGTAGGTGTGCCCTCTATTGGACCGTTCATGAGTATTTCATGCTCTGGTGATATTCGTATGCGTGCAAGAGAGTCAGCTTTGATCGTGTCCATCAAATAGTACAGATCTTTGCATGATAACGCATATGCCTTACGCGTACGTACTTATGAACTGCACTCAACTGTTGAATCTGATTGTCAGTAGTCTACTTGTTTTAATTTAGATAAGATCTTCACCTGAAAGTTTCAGCAGTAAATATTTTGCCGTGTATCATACAGTAACAGCGTGTAATTCATTCATGAATAAACAAAGACTTCTTGTGTCTCCCAGTAAAGTTTAGACAAGGATTCAAAAATCACAAGACGTACGTATTTTAGTTTTTAACACGACAAAAATATCAGTCACCGCTTTAAAATGCGGCTACAGTAGGCCTAAAAAGATATTAGCAACAGTTAAGCTGACAGATTTCTATTTTTTGTTTCTTTGACTACATCATTTTTCCTTGTTGAAAATTTGTCAACTAACAATCAAAATATCACGAGGTATCCGTTGACGTGTTATTTTTAGACAGTTCATTAAAAATAAAGCAAAACAGATTTAGATGTCGCCTATCATTTAAACGCTCTGTTTTCTTTTCGTGTTCCTCATATTAGAGGTCTTTGAGCAGTGGAAGTAAATGTGGCCTTGTGCCCTGGCCTATGTGAAAAAAAAGTAGAAAAGCAGCAATTAAAGATGTTTTAATGGGCGGTTGTCAGAGCAGACATGACGTCACGGGGTTGTGGCGTTGCCATGGCGAGTGATTTATTGATGTTTATCAGGAAAGAATAGATCAAAGAGCAGCCGAATGACAGGCAATCAATCAGCCGTCAAATCAAAGATGGCAATTGTCCATTAAAGGCTCTTCTTAGACCCCTCGTGCGTCGGCTACAAAATAATCTTTTGAGTCTTTCCCAGAAACGGAGAGGAGTGATTAAAAAAATGATAATAATAACATTAAAGTTGGCTTTTTGTGATCAAATGTTTTCACACAAAAACCCCCAAAACAACGAAGGCGAGCATCAAAGAGAGTCATGACAGTCAGCTGACACCTAAGCCCTTTTTTCCTGCGCTTCTTTATAGATCTCTAATTCATGGAGTCAATATCTACGCCCTACGAGGAAAGAGAGTGTAAAACAGAGAACAATCAAAAGACTTAGAGTCGGCTCAGCTTCAGCTGCACGGGGCTAGGCAAGTAAAATAGTCAGGATTCACGGGAATAAAGTTAAACATTGTTATTGTGCAGTCAGTTGACTACTCTGATTAGAGGAAATGTCACTATGTGGCCTCAAATAATCTGCTAGACTGACATGATAAACTTAATAAAAACGACAGACTTTCAAAAAAAAAAAAAAGAAAAAAAAAAAGGAAAGACAGAAAAAACTTTTTTCGAATACACAAAATCCCGCTATAAGTAAAGGACCAGTGGATAATTCCAGATCATTCACACACACGCGCACACACACATATTCAGCGTTACTATGAAAATAGCACAAAAAGAGAAAGAAAAAAAAAAAAAACAGAGAGGTGAAGAGGAGCAAATGAAGAAGAAGAAGAACCATACCTGCCGAGCGCCGGGGCGCTTGCTGTTTCCTCCGCGGCATGTTTCTCTTTCAGGGTTTTTTTCAGGAGCCCCTGAGATCCCGAGAGCTGCTCCGCTTCTGCTCTGATACACGGCACCTGGGGCGCTTTCACACGCCTGACATGTATCGGCAGTTTTCAAACCAAAAAAATCAGACGGTAAGATCTGAAGAGGATGAAGACGAAGCGGGATTTTCCCCCTCTTTCCTCTCTCTCTTTCCCCCCGCGCGTCTTTTGGATATGACGGAGAGTCGAGCCGTTACAGTGGGGAGAAAAACCGCTCGTGCCTCAGTGCGATTCTCACTCACTCCGCGCTGGAAGCTGCAACAGGCAAGCTTAAAGGAAAACGAAATGATCGCGTCACTCAAAGTCTGCAAACAGAGGCAAACATCAAGCACTGTCATATTAACTCCTTCCATCTCGAATGGGTTAGCTAGCTCATGTCATGTGGGTAGGCATATGTCTCTCTCTCTCTCTCTTTCTCTCTCTCCCTACCGCAGCCAACCCCAATACACTCGAATAGTAAAAGTAGCAGCTCACAAACACAACACTATAGATATGCAAAGATTGACACTTACATAGGTGTGTATCAAATCGACAATCTGAGTTAATGTTTTGTTTAAAGCGTAAAAACGAGTGCAAGGCAGGCAGCAGTCGCCTCTATCAATGATTTAGGAACGTAAAAGAGCAAAGATTTACTTACTCGATCGCTTGAATAAACGTGTTATCCATGAGGAATCAGGTCCGAGTAATCGCATACAATTGGAAAAGCCAAAAAAAAAAATACAAAATAAAAAAAAATAATAAAAAATTAGCGCGGCTGTCGCCGATAGCTTTCTGTGAAAATCCAAAAGACTCCAAGTGTCCACTGCCTTTCAAACGTCCATCTCTTTCATAATAAACAAACCGGGGAATAGACAAAAAGCTTGAAGGAGGAGATGGACAGACTTGTCGCCCGCGCTCTGCCTCGTTTGCTTATTTTGTCCGCGCGCGTTGGGAATCCGCTGAGAGAATCGATGCGATAGGTGTTTGATTGGGTATTCCTGCTTGTAATAACGCACATCAGAAGGAGGGGATGGACTCGGGCTGCGCCTCAGCTGCTGCTGCGAGAGCATGGATCACTGAGCTATTGCCAAACACTTTCTTGGCCGCTAATAGCACTTTTAGCCGTCTTTGTGAGGCTCGTAGCAGGTATTTAAAAACAGCAACGGGCGAAGCAGACGCGTCTTCCTCTCGCTCGCGAGATTTCTCTCCTGTAATGTCACTTTCGAAAATCCGTTATCAAACGCTTTCTTCACAGAATGGACTTTTTAAGACGGTAAGATCAACATTTTCCAAATATGTCCATCATCATGGCACCTACTTAAAAACAGTGTTATGAAGAGCAGATTTTCTTTTTCGTTTTTGTAAGCGTAAATTGGAGTCAAATGTAAACTCTTTGTAGTGGAGAAGGGCAAAGTTGTCCTTATTGGATGAGAGGGGGAGATGGTAACTGTGTCCTCTCTGTTTACTAGCTGAGGGTGAGCTGACAGACACTGCCTCTTCCACTAAAGTCCGCGTCTTTGCCTTGCGCTCGTGCTGTCTCCTCTCACATCTGACCGCAAAGGGAATCGCATCGAGCCCTCGAAAGGGGGCAACTGGAGTCGTAGCGTTCAATAAAAAAAGAATGTCCAGAATCTCTTGAATGTCCGCGCGCCGAGCTCACAAGAGAAGATTGAAAGGGAAGAGCAGTCTTTCACGGATCCGGGATGTTTTTGCCCAATCTCACTCACTCGTGTGTGCATGCCGTTAGATCCGCCCAAGCATCTGTCCGTCTAACCATTGGCGCATCCATCAGTGTCACACACACACACACACAGACACACACACGCCGCACGGAGTCGCTTTAACTACGGCCAGTTTCTCTTCTTTATCAAACGACGTGTATAAAGCAAGATCACACTGTTTAGTGGGGGATGCATTCCGATCTTATTTTAAAAGAAATAATGATTTATCCAGTTGCTATACCTAGGCTAATGGTGCATCGGAACGCTGTTACCAAGTAGCCTGTGTATGAGGATGTAGCCTATTTTCAAACTTAAGTGGACGAATGTTTCTCTCTATTACTCACACGTTAGCTTCTATTGCTACAACTATTAATAATAGCCTACCGACGACTAATGGCTGCGTATAATTGTTTAAAACCTTATATCTTAATTTAAATCTTACATTCTTAAAGTTACTCACAAGCAAGTTGATGCAAAGAATTTTTTGCTCTTTTTTATTTTTGATAGCAGGCTTTTCAGTCTCGTTGGCAGTTTGTGTGAGTGAGGTGAATGTATTTTTCTTGAATTGATGTGAATTACCTTGATTTGCTGTGGATTACCGCGTGAATGATATGAAAAATAATTTGAACCGTACTTTTTTTTTTTTTTTTTTACTTTTAGGGCTAGGCTATATTTCACTGATTGCCTCAGTGTACGAGTATGTGACTGGCTACTAGCGAAACAACTTTATATCATGAAATTTAACTATATTAAAAGTTGTAATGTCTGTAAAACTACAATAAGCACAAATAACGGTGCTAATGTGGACCTGTTTTAGTCTCAAAGACTAAACAGGTAAAACTCTTCCTCAAATGCGTTCTTTTCATGAGTGTAGATAGATTAATTGACCTATATCTAAATTGAAACATATAAATACAATTAACGAACGAGAAAATCGCATCTTTATATAAAAGCTGTGTGTGTGTGTGTGTGTGTGTGTGTGTGTGTGTGTGTGTGTGTAGAACAGAGAACAGCTGCATGAACATGAACGTGAGCGCGCAGTTTATTGTATCCGCCCCCTTTTATGTTCTTATTCTAAAATCCCCCAAAATGTTCTATTTTAAATTACATCGACTTAGGAAGTTTTACAATGCTATTTTGTCAAAAATCACAGCACTGTCATTGTGCTCAGTTGTCCAAAGAAGAGAAAAGGTACGTCATTATCTTGTGTTTCACTTGATCTTCTGTGGGTTCCTCTGTGTATGTCCTTCATGTGTCTAACAGAGACTATTTAGTCCTGGTCTTTTGTGTGTTGAACTGTTAAAATATTAAATAATCTCTGTTTTTAATGTCAAAACGAGATACATCTGTTTAATGTGAAACATGGGTCTATTTTTAAACCTTAAAAAGTCTTTAAGTATGATCTTTCAGCTTATCTATTATTATTATTATTATTAATAATGACAATAATAATAATAATAATAATTCAGTCTTCCAGATTTCAGAATATGCAGACTTGTATTGTTGTCGAGGGAGAAGAGAGCGACATTATCAAACAGAATTTCTAAGACTGTAAATGAACTTGAACATCAATCCTAAAACATAGAGATAAACTTTATACTTTAATAAATCCTTTACTATTAAATTAAGGAATGTTGGAAATGTTGGTTTCATTTTGTTTTATAATTACTAGGCATATCTGCCACTATAAGAAAGAGAGAGAAAGAATATTTGTATCATAAATAATGAGTTATTTAATACCACTTGGAGGCTCATTTTAATTGCCACATGCGCTGAAGACAACAGGAACGCTAATGTGTTTTATTTGCCGCAATAGCATGGCTTGTGGTGGCTTTGTTAAACATTCCTGCTTTATAAACTGTTGTTAGTTCAGTTTAAAGAAATAACTTCTCATTACATAAAATTTCTAGTCGAATATGAAGAAATTAATACAAGTGTAATCTGAGCAAGAACACACATGGCGATGTGAAAATGCGTTCTTGTTCTCCAAAAAGTCATTAGAACTTTAACATTCAGAAAAAGAAAAATCACCACGTGATAGTACAAAAAAAAAAAAAAAAAGTAATAAGTCTTAAATATGTTTTTTTTCCCCCCCTTTTTCTTTTTTTTTTTTTTTTTTAAACCTCCACATAGGCTATTAGTGGAGCTCTCACGAGTCGGAGAGATTTGAGAGTTCGTTTCTAAACTGAGAGCAAGTCTGAAACAGCCCCAGTGGATACCAGTCATTAAAGCTCGAGCATTACCCCAACATGACTTTAATCATATACGTATATTTATCCTATACGTTTTATAGTCTAAACTAATACTTTATTGGAAAGTTCCAGCCTATTTTAATTACACAGATGTCTAAATACCGGAGATTAATGAATTTAATTTGCCCATACTAATCCAAATTTCAGCCTCAGCTCTATTATCTCATTCAGTCTGGTTTCCAAAAGTGTCCGATGCAAACACGAAATTAAAGAAGAGAACGTAAACGTGGGGGAAAGTGCAGTTTTTTGCGCACTATTTTACAGGCACGTGAACTTCTGTTCGTTTGTCTTTTTCCTCATTTGTCTACACAGCTTTCTTTTGTTAGAGAATGTGTGCCTTACACAGGAAAATATTTAATTTAATCTAAACAATCTTAATTAGTGAATTAGTGACACATAAGTTGAAGTATATACGCAGTGTTTTATTTTATTCTTTTTACGCAAAATTTTGCGAGGTGAAACGTCAAGAGCGTATAACAACTTCAATCAATTCACCCCCTTCTTAAACCTGGAAAAAAATAATTAATTTTAAAAATCACATTGGTTCAGTTGACATTGTCTCATTGTGCTAAATGCAAACCAAAAGTTCAACATAATTTCAGACGCTTCATAATCCCTCTCCAGTTTAACACCTGT
The DNA here is from genome assembly GCF_019924925.1 of Ctenopharyngodon idella. Classification (NCBI taxonomy): domain Eukaryota; kingdom Metazoa; phylum Chordata; class Actinopteri; order Cypriniformes; family Xenocyprididae; genus Ctenopharyngodon; species Ctenopharyngodon idella. The sequence continues at coordinate 17,371,653 of NC_067226.1, forward strand.
TTTCCATTTTGTGATTTCTCTCTCTGTTCACGAGCTGACACGACACAGATCCACAGGAGGGATCGAAATTCATCCAGTATCTCAGTACAATCATATAAAGGAATGCCAAGTAACAAACGTGACAAACTTATGAAAACTATGATTTTTACTCCTGCTCCAATGAATGACTGTTACGTTTATTTCGTCTGTTTAACTATTAATTTAACATTAGTTGTCCCATAAGTGATGCCATTATGTTTGAGGCATTTTATATTGAGGTAGCATAAGCAGGATTTAGGTGTTTCTACAGTGAGGAGCACCAGTGTGTATATATATATACACTTAAATTGAAGTAATGATCGTAATATATATAGCTTAAATTATTAATAGTCTTTATTCAAGTCAAGAAGATCCTTTGTCCTTTGTAATACACCTTACAGTGTGGTCAGCATTACTGATGCCATTGTTGATTATTTATACTGTTATCATACCGGCAAGAGCAGGTTTATATGGAGCAGAGGCACAGTTGGATGCGATCAATACATGAGTATAGAGCATTAGTCATCAGTCAGAGGAGGAGAGCTGAAGTTAAAGTTGAAGTTGAGGTTTATTGGCCAAATAAGACTGCTCTAACCAGGGATTTTTGAGTTGCTCCCAACATTAAACACAACACAATATACAATGCAATACAATATAAAATACAACATATAGCACAGCATAAGATACGCAGGTTAGGCCCATGCAGGGCAGCAGTAGGCGCTCATTGTTTCAAGGAACATCTTAATGAACAAAGGTTAATATACAGTGACACCACCCATGAGACTAGGAGACCCAGCTGTGCTAGACCAGGGTCAGATCAGGCTAGACCCACAGAGAAAAAGCTCAGCTTGGTACCCAACTAATTTTTGTGGTTTGAAGAGGGCAAATGTTTTTACCGTCATATCCTTACCTTCTGAAAACAATGGCTAGGACTAGATCCTGGCCAGCTATAAAAAGCATGTGTCGTAATTAGAACTAGAGATTTCCCGCTTTTCTGGAGCTCACGCTCTCCTGCACTGCGCATCTTCACGGCACACTTGTTCCTAGTAGTGTGTGTAAAGAGGCATCAGAGAGATCTCCTCAAGAGAAGCAAAACATTTATTCAGTAACAAGCAGCAAATGCCTATTATGGCAGATCTCACATCAGACACAAAAAAATATTTTTGTATGTCATCTGTGGCAATTTTACATTACGCTCCCTCTCTTTTGCTCCACACTCTCATTAAAAAATTGATTGATTAATTGTAACATAATTGTAATTTAGGTAACTTGCAGTGCAGTACAGATCAAAGACATTTAAAATGTGTGTGTGTGTGTATATATATATATATATAGAGATAGACAGATAGATAGATAGGCTATATATATAAACACGCACACATACATTGAGAATTTTATCACTCAAGAAAGTTTTATTTATAGTTTATTTTTGCATAGTTTCTTTGATTCTTATTTTTTATTTAATTATTTAATTTTATTTCATTCTGTTTATTTATTCTGGATACTGCAATCTAGCCAGTAGCATGATATACCACAATCATAACGTACAATAGCATTATGCCAATGATGTAAATGGAAAAAAAAGGATAATAGATTTAATATTTTTTGATAATTATGTAAAAGTGTCTAAAGTCTGATCTCTCCTGGGGCATCATATGAGTCTTATTACATATGTATATATATATATATACTGTGTATATGTACTGTAGGTAATTATCCCACGTATTTAGAACTGGTTCACCATGTGTCTAGTTTGGCTCACAATTGTTGTTCAGCCCTGAAAGTTAAAGTGCTCTCAGAGGAAGAAAAGGACTGCTGGCCTCTTCAGAGAGGAACAATATTTCCTCTGCCTCTTACTGCTGATGTGTGTCTCACACTCTGGTATGTCCTTCTTCCTCAGAAGAGAAACCTTAAGTGTTGGGGGCTGCTCTTTTGTCTCTCTCCCTCTCTCTCTCTGACTCCTTCCCTCTCTCTGGGTGTGCTAGCTTGCAGGGTTGAGAGGGCAAGTGCTGACCAGCCCTCTTTCTCTGCCTGTTACTAGGTCATGGAGCGCCCCCCTCCCCGCTCTCATACCTCTTTCTCCGGCACCTTCCCATCCTCTGCCACCAGGGAGAGGGTAATTTAAGCCCTGCTTGATATATCCAATTCATCACTGTCCCATAGACCCGCTTCAAAATTAAAGTCTGATCTACAAAGTTAAAGCAGGTTGAGATAAAAATTGGCATAGGTCAGAGAAGGAGGGAGCAGTCAAAACACATGGTGCTTTTTCATCTCTTTTGATTTATGCTTTCAAGGAGAGCAGCAGAAAAATTAAAACGTTACCCATAGTCTATCAGTTGTAGCTTATGTTGTGGTCATCAAAGCCAGAACTGTAAAATCAGGTTTATGTTAGATTGGAAGATAAGGATCATTTGGGTGAAATGTGTTACTTCAGAGGTTTGTTAGGGGTCAATGACAAATATAAAGAAATATATATACATATATATAATAAAGACACAAATAAGAAAAAATCAAGTTTAAAGAAATAGTTGACCCAAAATAGTTAATTATTTCATTATAAAATAGTTCATCATTCCAAACCCCATGACTTTCTTTCTTCTGTGGAACATAAAAGAATATATTTTGAGAAATGTCTCTCTTTTTTGTTCATACTGTGAAAATCAGTGCTAACCAAAACTATTTGGTTACCAACACTCTTCAAACATTATTCTTTTGTGTTTAGCAGGAGAATGAAAGGTATACAACAACATGAGGGTGAGTAAATGATGACTATATAATTTTTGGGTCAACAATCTCTTTAAAACGTGTCAAATTGACTCTTTTTTTTTTTTTTTTTTTAAGTAATAACATTTTCAAGAAGTTAAAATTTAAACTCTAAAAATGTCATGTGGTGTAACTAAATAAAACGTAACTTTTTTTTCCAAGAAAGTTAATTTTTTCCAAGTAAATTAATTTTTGAGTGTAAAAAGTATTTTTATTTTTAAATATCGTTACTTTTTTGAGGAGTCACATGAACCAACGAACCACAAGCACAAATTATGAGATTTTTTTTTTAATCAAGACTTTTGATATTTTAAAATTGACTTTTACACTCAAAAATATCAAAATTAGTTTTAATGCAGAAATTAAGACATGCTCAACACACAGGTGTATTCAAGTAATTTTGTAAGTAGGATTTTTTGAATAAACAGATATAATATGATAAGGAAGTAAGCCAATATAGTTTTTTTTCTTCTTTCAATTCACAGCAATTAGGCTACAAACCAAAGAAATCAGTTCAAATTACATGGTTTAGCTCAATAGTTTCCTGGTTTGATGTCAGTGCCATTATTGACTGTATGCAGTTTTTTGATCTTGAAAGCATTTTCTGCAGATTATCATTGCTGAAACAGACAGTGATTGAAGCTCCTGAGTGAGATAAAGATTTGCGGTGTGTGTTTGTGCTGGAGATATATGATGGGTGACTGTGATTTTACAATAAATGAGCAGATGTGGGTGAAGAGCTTGATTATGAGTGAATGTTTGACTTTGATGTAGTGCTGAAAGAATGACCAAGTAAAAGAAAACAACTTTCACTTTAATGGGCCCGTGGAACTCTGTCTGATTGGACGAAATGACGTAAAGCAGGCATGAGTCAGTCGTGATTGAAGGAACATGTGAGCGTGTGTGTGAGGGACATGGAGCGGTTGGGGTGGAGGTACTAGTATCAGCTCACAATAAAGACTGATTGTTAGTGTGTGAGAGTGCACATGATGTGTGTGAGAGAGGAAGCAAGTGTGTGTGCGTCTGTGCGTATTTGAGCATGACCGCGGATATAAGAACTCGTGTGTGTGTGTGTGTGTGTGTGTGTGTGTGTGTGTGTGCAAAACGGCACATTTTCATTCATTTTGTGTGTGGGAATAAGCCTGCATGTGATTGCCTTGCATCTCTGTGTGCGGGACCTGATCCACGGCGCTGTATGGTAAACAGGAACGTTTTCCCTGGAAGGAGGAATTTCCCCCAGCAGCCCCCTATAGCAGTAATGGTGGTGGTAATGAGCTGCAGCTGTCAGAGCTCTTTCCGCCTCTCGTCCCTGATTCATGTTCCTGCCGCACAACATCTACAACTGGAACAAATGTTTACCCCAATGAAAACCAGACAAACACGGCCGGCCTGGCTCACAGTTCCTAACGGAATAACTAATAGCCCCGGCTCTGTTTTAGTGCTAATAATGATGCAAGTGAGCTCTGAAATGCAGACCTTCAAGGTCAACAGCACTGACCATCAAACAAGGCCATCATTATTTTAAGACACAGGCATTGCTAAGATTTAATTGACCAACAACAACAAAAAAAAGTTATATTTTTGATATTATTTACCACAGTTTTGGTTTAACAGAAGATGTTTTAAGTCTTTAAAGAAATGCAGAATACAAAGCAACCATATATTGTTGGTAAAATCCAGCCGTTCCAATCAAGGCATATGTGTGTTTTTATAGAGCAGATGGAGCTTGACTCATTCTGGCTTCCTGACTGGGTTTCCTCCCAGTATTCTGCTCCCATGAGGTTGATATTACTAGAAAGCACAATCTATATCCATTGGAATGAGTGTCATGATTCAGGGATCGGGGTGAGTCACTGATTGTGACTGAGCTGGAATGGGATAATCCGAAATGTGTTTTCATAACTTTTTATAACTTGCTGTCATTATACTGCTGTTTAAATATAGCTGCTGTCTTTTCACATTCCGCTTGGCCGTTTTTCCCTTCTGCAAATGGCATTCTTACATCCTTTTTTATTGTGGCTGTTTTACCTTCTTCTATTCATAACAAAGAATCGAGTGCATTAAGTGATGTAGAGAGATAAAGCACCTCGGAGTGTGTTTGTGTGTTTACCCCATGTGGCCATTAATGCTACGGCTGTGTGCCAGCGATGACATTAATCCATTAATCACACTATTTTTTTTTTTTTTTTTTGTATTTGTGCAGGCCTGCTTTATTAATTAGATGTGATGTAACGCTGATACAACCTCTCTCTGTCAGACTTCCTTCCTCATTACACACACAAACTCCCATCAGCCACCTGTCAAAAGACCCAACCCTGGAAATCATGGTGACTGTGACACAAGAAGGAGGGGAAGATTTGAAGTTATGAAACAAAATAATAAGGCTTTACCAACTTGCAAGGAGTGCTGAAAAAAAAAATCAAAGATCAGCCACATCTGGCCTAAAACATCAAACTTTCTTCCCTCTCTCTTTCTGCGGTCTTGTCAAGCATGTGAGAGCCACTTCACTATGCTGCTGTTTATCTTATGCTGACATTCTCTGCTCCATCTATTTTTCAGCCCTCCTAAGCAGAAGCCTCACCTCGAAACACTCTAGGAGAGTTTAATGACAGAGAGAGAAAGCGAGAGTAAGGGATAAGAACACAATCTCATGGCAATTCGTAACTATTTTACGTTTTGGTGAATTGGTGGCTTTTCGTACGATCTGCTTGGGCCCCAGTGATGGGTATGTTTAGGGGTGGGGTTAGGAATGGATATTTATGCTTACTTTCACATTCACGTTGTACGAATGCATTTGGAACCTCGTAGAATAGTTAAGTTTTCTGTGACATTGGGTTGGAATAAATATACTTACGATAGGGACAGGTCACTAATTTGATCAAAAACAAATATGAACGGGTCGGTGTATACATGTGATTAACCCTATGTGTGTGTGTGTGTATATATACAGTCAAACCAACATTTATTCAGACACCTTGAACATTTCATTCATTAATACAGTTTATTCACTATAGTTTAAAAAAATGGTAATAAAATATGACAAGATCTCAGAGTTAAACTGTGTCAGAAAAAAAAAAAATCTTAATTATGTCAGATAACACTTAAGCAAAACATGGTTAGGTCAAAGTGTCTGAATAATTTTTGGTTCCAAATTTTTATCAGTTTTACTGGTAGTCCACTGTATGAAGAATTTTTGGGTATAATATGTCACAGTTTACTTTATTTTGCTATCCTCACTTACATAAATGAACTATAGTGTCCTGCACCCACTAGTAAAAAAATATCAAAAATGTCTGAATAATTTTTGGTTTGACTGTATATATATATATATATCAAATGTAGCCTAATTGCTAATAAGCTAATTATATTTTTTATATGTTGAAAGAAAGAGATTTAGTTTTATAATTTTTATCTAAGATCAAATTTAAAAACCTAATTTAATTTAATTTTTTTTTAAAAGACAAAAAAAATCTGTTCTCACCGTGAATGTAGCCGAGGTAGCTCGCATGGCATTAAATCATAAACAAACAAACAAACAAACATGTTGAAAGATAGATAGATAGATAGATAGATAGATAGGTTATTTTATATTATATTATATTATAATCTTTGACTCAGAGATGAGAGAGAGAGAGAGAAACAAGATCCCACTCAGTAGAACCAATAATCACATTACAACTGAACCAATGTGACACATTGCTTTTGAATATAAATCTGATCAGAAGACGAATTCAAGTACCCATATTGGTACACACACACACACAGACACACTATCAGATGTCATCATGTTGACCCCTGGCTGACTTGGTTTACAATAAGAGACTCAAAGTGCACCCAGAGGCTCGCCTTTACAGCTCAATGATTAGCATTCCCATGGCTAAACCCAGACGCTAGAAGAAGTGACACTTGAGAGCTGGCTACTGTATGTTTCCTGCCAGTGCAAATCAGCACTTCCACATATTCTCCTTATGTCCCTCTGAGAGTTATTCAGGGCATGTTTAAAATACACAGGCACAGAATGTATCAGAAAGGAGTTTGATTAAACATGCAAATGTGATAAAAGCATGATGTGATTTCAGCACTTTGTATTTAATTAAAATCAAAATTGAAACATTCCTAAGTCTGAAACAGGTGCAGGAGGATGGGCACACAGGAATTCTGAAAAGGAAGTTCACGTGTCAAAGGTGACAGTGAACTTGTCAAAATGTGTGTATGAGTGCATAGTCAGCAGGGCTAAATAAATGAATAATAGTAAAAAAATGTAAATGAAAGAAATACTTCCTCAGATCTTATATAGGAGATGGTTTATGTCTGTGTTTGTGTGTATGCGCACACAGGAAGGTGACTAATTAAATGAGTACATTAATTACACGTTAGACACAAGACACGGTGCATGATCTCTATGTGCGCGCATACGCTTCCAACAATTCAAAACCGTGAATACAATGGCAATAATACAAAATAGGCTCACACTGCGTGTGTAATGACTAAATGAAATGAAGCCTGCTGGTTTTCCTGGGCTCATTGTGGCCTGTGTTCAGCTGTATTTTAGTACTGTGTTTCCCAGCCAAATGTCATGCAAAGTGTCTGCAAAATGGTTTGATCTGAGCAAATTAATGTTGGACATAAAAGTCTAGCTTTCTCTTGGGCAGAGGCCAGGCTTTTCAGAGAGAAAGAGGAAAAGCACTTAGTTGTAAAAGCGAGTTGTGCCATACATTTTGATTAGGTCGTTTTTCATGACTGAAAAAAAAAAAAAAAATGCTTGTGATTTCAGGGGTTAATGTGAGGTATTTATTCCCTGTAGTGCTGATAAGCTTCACTATATATATATATACACACACACACACACACACATGTATATATTAATATACATATCTTACTAACTATATATATCTTACTATCCTATCCTTACTCCTATCCATAATTACAGTGCTTCAGTCTGTGAGTAAAAAAAGGCCTCCATCATAATATCAGTCTCAGATGCTTAGAATTGGATCATGATCTACGAGCGGTTGGCTCCATGGTAACCAGTATTAAGTGGACACTATAATCATATCATTAATTCAGCTTTGTGACCTCTTTGTCTCTATTTTTAAAAGCAGGTGAGAAGGTAACGGAGCTCCACACTCCTCTGCAAAACAGCTCTCCGCTCTTACACAGCAGAGCAATTTTACACTACCGCACATCATTGGAGAACCAGTGGGAGGTCTCTTAATGCCAAAAAACAGACAGAAAGATTTTTTTGTTTCTTATCATATGATTAGTAGGTATGCAGCCTGCTGCGACTTGACATTATGTATTGTAATGGTGACATTTAGTGTCTCTACTACTTTGTTTCTTTAATTTTGTTTATATATTTAAAGTCATGTGAAAAAGAAAGGACACCCTATTGAATTCTATGGCTTTATGTATCAGGACCAGTGTTGGGCAGTAACTAGTTACTAGTAACTATTTACAATAATACTTTTAGCAGTAACTAGTAGTGTAACTAATTACTAATAAGATTTTAGTAATAATATTACAGTTACCATCCATAAAACAGCTCGTTACTTAGTTACTTTTGATGCTTCAACCACTACTGATTTCTACTGATTCCTGTGTGCGCATACACCCCCAACAATCCAATTATTCCTAGATTTATTTTCATAATTTTCACGACTCGCACAGGCACATGAAGTCACCAGTGCAGCAGGCAAGCTTGGAATATGGAAAAGCTTACATTCAGCAGATGGAAATATTGCCATTACATTGATTTTTGTTAGGAGAAAAGATGATCTGAGCACCGTTGTGTAAGTTGTGGCATTACTTTACTCTGGCATTACATGGCTTGCCCACTCACATCCCTCTGATCCCGATATAAATTATATTACTATAATTAAAAATCTTTTTGGAAAACGAAACATTTTCTTACGAACTTATCTGAATTCTTTTGATAAAATACATCTTGAAATATAATCGTATATGGGTAACAGAGAAATTATAGAAACAATTAGCTTCAAGCTACACGTGACAATTAATGAAAATAATACAACACATTACTATCAATCACAATTGTTTATAATAACTTCTTACTGCGATCAAATGTGGATTTTGGTCAAATGATGAGGCAGAAATATGTTGTATAAGAATAAGAATTTTGGGGGAAGATACACAATTACTTCTGTGGGTTGTAAAGGAAAAGTAATATAACTAGTAGTGTAACTAATTCCTTTTGCCAGAAAATAATAAGTAAAGTAATAATATTACTCTTGAAAGGAGTAACTAGTAACAAAATTACGTTTTTTGAATAACTAGCCCAACACTGATCAGGACATAATAAAAAAATCATCTGGTCCTTGACAGGTCTTAAAATTAGGCAAATACAACCTCAGATGAAGAACAACACATGACATATTACACCTTTGTCATTATTTATTTAACAAAAATTAGACCAAAATGGAAAAGCCATGGGTGACAAACTAAGGACATCCTTACTGCTTCCATAGGAATTAAGAGGGTCAGTAGCAGTCAGGCGTTGCTAATCAAATGTCTTTGATTAATTGATCATCAGCAAGCATGATCACCTCTATAAAAGCAGATGTTTTGGCAGTGTGCTAGTCTGGAGCCTTCAGTTGTATGTTAATGACAAGGAAGAAGACAACAGCAATGATCTTAGAGAAGCAATGTTGCTGCCATCAATCTAGGAAGGGTTACAAGGCAATTTCCTAACAATGTGAAGTCCATCATTCTACAGTAAGGAAGATTACTCACAAGTGGAAAACATTCAAGACAGTTGTCAGTCTTCCCAGGACTGGACATCCTAGCAAATTCACCCCAAGGTCAGACAGTGGACTGCTCAGAGAAACTGCATAAAACCCAAGAACTACATCAGAGACATCTTAAATGTTAAAGTTCATGGCAGTACAATTAGAAAAAGATGGGACAAGTATGGCATGTTTGGAAGGGTTGCAAGGAAAAAGCTTCTTCTCTCTAAAAAGAATACAGCAGCATGGCTTAGGTTTGCAAAGTTGCATCTGAACAAACCACAAAACTTCTGGAACAATGTTCTTTGGACAGATGAGACCAAAGTGGAAATGTTTGGTAATAATGCACGATGCCAAGTTTGGTCGAAAACCAAACACAGCATATCAGCACAAACACCTCATACCAACTGTCCATCACACTGGTGGAGGGATGATGATTTGGGCTTGTTTTGCAGCCATAGGACCTGGGCACCTTGCAGTCATTGAGTCGGCCATGAACTCATCTTTATACCAAAGTATTCAAGAGTCAAATGTGAGGCCATCTGTCTAACAGCCTTTCAGTCAACCGACTGAAAGGCTGTGGCAGGACCTTAAGAGAGCTGTGCATAAACAAATGCCCGCAAACCTCAATGAAATAAAGCAACGTTGCAAAGAAGAGTGGGCCAAAATTCCTCCAGAATTATGTGAGAGACTGATAAGAGTCATACAGAAAACGATTACTTCAACTTGTTGCTGCTACAAGTGGCTGCACAAGAAACTGAATCATAGGGTGTCCTTAGTTTGTCACCCATGGCTTTTCCTTTTTGGCTTTATTTTTGTTAAAGCTGCAATCCATAACTTTTTTTGGTTAAAAATTATACAAAATCATTTTTTGAGCAAGTACATAACCAGCCAGTGTTTAAAACTATCTCCTTACCTTAGCCCGATTCACAACAGTAAGCTTGTAATAATGTGTTCTAATCCGAGTGGTACTGGTGGGTTTCCACAGGAAATTCGAGCATGCCGCCGTTCGTCTTTGCATCATTACATTACGTCTGTTTTCATAAAGAACGAGTCCCAGCTAGTAGGCTATATGGCATATGAGGATGCTGCAGGTGGCGCATCATTTATAGCCTTTTCTCACAGCAGCTGGAATAATTAAACATCATTTTGATGGCAGATTGTGTGGTATGACAAATTAACATTAGAGATTAGACTGTACAGACATTGGAATCTACTGGTAACGCTAATACACACTAAATACATGTAGTTACGCAATGCTGATGTTAACAATAACCATTTGAGAATAAAGTATAACAATAATAATAATTTGCATGGTTTGATGTGATCTGAGCTAAGAAATCATTAGATTTAATCACCATTGGTAGCATGATTTATTGTAATGCTTTTTTTCTCAGTTGGTCAGAACAAAAGTGGCAGACATGTTACTTACTTGTTCAGATGACAATTTTTTTGGTGAAAATTCTTATTTTGGTCATACTTCCAAGACGTAGAATCTGTGATTCTGAAGTACAGTATCCACACCAGTGTGGTGACTGACAGCAAACATTAGATTCATCCGCGCTGCGGAGCCGTGCCGAGGCACAACCCACGTAAAGTTGATAATTCCACAAATAACTGCAATTGCAGGTTTCAAACAGAGAAAGCGACCAAGAGGCAAAGCTTACGGACTGCAGCTTTAAATAAATAATGACAATGTCATTTGTTGTTGTTCATCTAAGGTTGTATTGACCAATTTTTGAGACCTGCTAAAGACAAGATGATTTTTTTTATTATGTTCCGATACATAAAACAATAATACATTATATATATATATATATATATATATATATATATATATATATATATATATATATTTCACACATTTTCAGTAGCCATTACTCCAGTCTTCAATGTCACATGATCCTTCAGAAATCAGAAATCATTCTAATATGTTGATTTGCTGCTCAAGAAACATTTATTATTATTATTATCATTATTAATGTCAAAAAGCTGTTCCCTATTGTCACTTTGACATGGTGTCCATGACTGACACTAATGGTCACACTTGGGAGCCCCAAACACTTCTGATATATTGAGAAAAAGGCCAATGAGAATTGGCGAGTAGAATTTGCACGCCACTCCCCTGGACATATGGGTATAAAAGGGAGATGACGTGCATCACTCATTCAGATTTGTTCTTCAAGCCGAGCGAGTGTCATCTGTAAATGAGGTAATTTCTTTCACCTCTGGAAGAAGCGAGCTGGTGTTGGTCTGTCTCCAAACATTTCACTGATCGCTGTCTCAAGTCTTTTGGTCTCACCCAGGTTGAGACAGCGTTTGTGAATGGCTCATGTCCTCATTGCAAGAACACGACCATGGCAACATTGTGATCGCGACTCTCTTTTCTGGCAAGTCACCTCAGTTGCTCGTCCCGGTCCTTCTGCGATGCATAAGGCTGCGGTGGCTGGCGTTGAGGGCAACGGGAGTGTTTCCGCTGAGTCAATCCCAACAGGATTCATCCCATTTCTCGCCTTGCACGTTGCGCCCGGTGGACTTTCTGGATGACTTTGGCTGAGCGTCACATGGCGCACCTGATTTCTCATTTGGGGCTCCGGATGATGACGAACTATCAATAGCTGCATTGGAGTGTGGGTTTTGCCTTCCAAAGCTGAGGAGTCCCAACCCTCGGGTGCAGTATCTCAGTCTGAGTCTGATGCAGAGTTGGCAGCAATGCTTGCCTGGGCCGCTGTGAACATCGGGCTGGAGTGGTATCCTCCACCCTGGGTGATTAGTATCTGGGCTCGGAGTGTGAGTCACAGCCGCACCCGGCCCAAGTGCTTTTCTTCTCGGAATTGCATGAAGAGCTGATGAAGTCATGGAGGGTACCTTTCATTGCCTGGTCCTGCTCTTCCTCACTACCTTCACTCACTACCCTTGATGGTGGGACGGCCCGCAACATTTATGCCCGCAAAGTGCCACCACCTGGCGGAATCGTCCCAGACTCCTGTCCAGGGCCTGTAAGTTCACTTCAGCTCTAATGACGAAGGCTTACAGTGCTGCTGGACAGGCCGCCTGCATCCTGCATGCCATGGCCATCCTGCAGGTCTATCAGGCCAAAGCACAAGGGTAGTTCTGAGCTGGGATTAATGCAGGAACTGCGCACTGTGAATATCTTCACTCTCAGATTGATGACGATCACTGTGTGGGCTCTCAGCCAGGCGATGTTCACCATTGTTGTCCAGGAGCGCCATCTCTGGCTTAACCTTGCTGAGATGAGGGAGCTCGACAAAGTCTGCTTTCTTAACGCCCCCCATCTCGCAAGTTGGCCTCTTCGGTGACTCTGTCAAGGACTTTGCCCAGCAGTTCTCGGCAGTCCTCAGGTCATAGTCTGCTCATTGCTGAGGGCTTCCGCCTGCGGCTGCCACATCAGCTTCGCTGCAGCCCGAGCCCACAGCCCGGCTGCAGTGCAGAATCTTTCATTTTCACTTTCATTTTCTTTTTGTTACGCCACTTGTCCAAGTGGCACTGGTACCCACATTTTCAAAGAAAGAGCAACTTCCTCATTATCGGGGTCATATAATTCATAGCCTGGACATGATTGACGTGGACTTACCACCTCCTCATGTTCAGATGTGACTCACACAAACCTCCGCCAGGGTCAGTGTGCTGAGTTCAGAGGACGCGTAGCTTCCTCAATCATCACAGGCCGGTTCGAGTTGGGGCTTAAGGAGCAAGGTAGGTGTTCAAGTACACCCATAGTTACAGGATCAGGACGTGTTTCTTCCTGACATGGTGGCCTGCTCTCTTAAGGGGGAGTGGAGACTCCATCCCCAGGTCGATTCAGCGAAGCGCAGGTAGATCTGTTTGCTTCCCAGGAATCCTCCCATTGCCCGCTGTGGTATTCCCTGACCAAGGCCCCCCTCAGCTGGCACACAGCTGGCCCCAGGGCCTTTGCAAGTATGCGTTTCCCCTAGTGAGCCTGATTGTACAGACGTTGTGCAAGGTCAGGGAGGACGAAGAACAAGTCTTGATATATAACCATTATTACTAATTGAGCACCAATCCTAATTGATAATAATTGAGCACCAAATCAGTAACAACACTGAAGTAATGGCTGCTGAAAATTCAGCTTTGCCATCACATTAATAAATTACATTATAAACATATTTATAAACAAATAGAAAAATTGTAATAATATTACTTAATTAAATAAAATACTTATTTCAAAAACATTCAAAAATCTTACCAACCCCAAACTTTTGAATGGTAGTTCATATGTACCTGTATATATAACAAAATCAAAATTATTTTCTGGCTTGTTAACACTATGAATCACAACACTTTATTGAAGTAACTGTTAATTGTTCTGGTACTTTCTTTTCTTCCTCCCTTTTTTTTTAGTGAATATCCTGAAGAATCAGATGGATATTGGATATATGATGTCTTGAATTCAGGTCAGTGCCAAATCACACCATGTTCACAGTCATACTGCTCACATTCATGCATTCACTCTCTCATACAGATGAATCTCTCATCCACCTGTGCCAAAGACAAGAATCAGTCTAGTCACACCCAGTAACTTTTGCATAAATAACAAGCTCATCAAAGACATTAAGTGAAATTACACATGAGAAGGACCATATGCACGAAAATACAGACACACAGACCAAAGCGAAAGGTGCACTCACACATGCCGCTGATATGCATAGAAAGGTGTCTGTCACTGTTAATATCATTCTGTCTGCTAAGTGAACGTCTCAGTCACCTCTCATTTCCTTCTCCTCATCATCATCGTTCTCGCTCTCTTTTTTACTCTTTCACACACAAGTAGACACATCATCATCATCTTCATCATCTTGCACACATCAGCATCACCGGACAAGCACACTCAAGCATATCCAGAATCGGAGAGATGCTCTTTCTGAGTGAAAGAGGGAGAGATGACAAGTAAGAGGGGAGAACACAGGAAGCACATTAGTTATCGGTCTCTCCCTTTCACATCCCATTACAGTTACACTCTTCCATCTGCCCCCTCACTCTTCTTCACCTCTAACAGTCTGCCCTGCTGCACTTTACCTGACTAAACGACACTTCACACCACACACATACAGATGACCAGCTGAAATATTTACAGAGCTGTAGGATTGGAAAAAGAAGCAAAGATTTATGGAAAGAAAGAAATATACATACACACACACAGCATTTATATTTATATAAATAAAGTGCAAGTGTATTTTATTTTTATTCATATAATTTATATATTTAATAATGTTAACTTTCAATGTTGTGACAGTAAAGAAATAAAGACATTTACATTGTTACAAAATTTTTTACTTAAATAAATGTTTTTGTAAATCTCTGTTTTATTTACAATTTTGATTTTGATAGATTTCATTGAAACCTATCAAAAACTAAACTGTAAATAAAACAAAGAAAATTTTTAAAAAATTACTTAAGTTTTACAAGAAAATACTATTTATGTCTTTTTACTTCGAAATGTCATGTTTAATTCTGTGTTACTTGCCTTTCTAATCGTTTATGACATTTGTAGAAACAGTTTCACTCCAAAGTAGTTTCTACTTTTTTTCAGTATATTCCTTCACAGACACTGATTATCTGCTTATTTCTCTTCCTCTCTGTCCATAATCTTAAATACCCTTTTTGCTCCCCTTTAAGCAAATGCAAAGCTATAAAATACAATTATCATGAGGTTGTCACATATTTATCTAATTTACAAAGCTCTTTTTTATTATTGCTAAAAGTAAACATTGCAGCAACGGGAGAAAGAGCTTTGTTGAAAAGCCACAGTTGTGTTTGTCCCTCTAGACTCTCCATACACACAGACCTTGAGGGGGACTCGCACAGAAGCTCTTCAGGGGGTTGTTAGCTGTGAGCTTAGCCACCACAAGGGCTCCAGCTCACACACTAATTATTTTCATAGTCAGCCGGGTGTGCAGAGCTGGCCTGCGAGTTGTGCAAATGCTTATTTAAGCTGTGTAACTGACATCCATATGGTTTTTATCACCATGAAGAAACGTTTGAACTGGTTATGTTTTCATGCGGCCAAGGCTCTGACCTGTCTGTCAGAAACACTCATATGTGTTGCGTCTCTGGGAAATTCTATTCCATAATGTTCTGGATCAGCATGTTTTTCCTTCACTGAGTCACTGTTGTACTGTAAAAGTGTTAATAAAAACTAAACCACATTTTCCATTTTTAGTGCTGTCTTTTTTTTTTTTCTTTTTTTGGGAATAATTGAACGTTTTAATGAATTAATATTTTTTAAATAAGATTTTGTCATTGTGCATTATGCTGTATTTTTGATCAAATAAATAATAGTGAAAACTTAACTTAAAAGTCACGACTATTAAATCATATCACAAAATATTTGGAGCTCTGTTACAAGAGACACTTTACAATGATTGTCTACCACAATAAACTACATACACATAATAGGAACACAGCCAGTGGAAAGTCACACACTGAGGTACTGGGTGAAATGTGTCATTCTGAGCTAACTGATGAATCAGAGCCTCTGGTGCTTCCCGTCTTTGATACACTTGCTGCAGAATGCTGAAACTCCAGCCCAGTTACAGTTCTGTTCATGCAAAACATTAAAGCTACAACACAACGCAGCATAACCACAGGCATTGTCAGAGACAATTGTTTAGGAAATGTAATTCTGTGTAAAAACGTCCAAATGTGTCTCTGTACAGTAGTTGTACGGGCAGTATTACTTTAAATAAACATTGCAATTCCAGCATGGGTTTGTGAATAAATAGAACAAAAGGCAAAGAAGCGGATTTCCTCTGCTGATTGCAGCCAGATGTTAGCAAGGGTCTGCTGCCGCTTAACTGGCTATTAAGAGGGAAATTCGGAGTAATTCAATAAATAAAGCCGCCATAGGAACTATAGTCTAATGTGTTATAATGCAGGCTGAGAGCTTTCACACTCTTCTTTTTAGCACAAACACTTAAAAGTATACACACATAGCGTCACTTTTTGAGTGGATTAAAAAAAAAAAAATCACATTTGAATTACAGGAAATGATGAAGATTTATAACAAATAAAAAAGTGTTCATGTGTTTTAAAATGCACACATACATAAATCAAATTACAATAAATGTAAATAAAAATAAAATGTATCACTATATGAGCCATTAAACAATTTAATATGAGTTTTCCTTTTGCTTTAATGACAGCAGCACTCGAGCTGCATCAACTCCACAAGTTTGTGTAAAACCTGATGATCATGTTCTCTAGCATGATGGCCTAGAAATAGCAGTCAAATAGGTATTTTATGTCATAATGTGTATTTTTTATTTTTTTTCCAAAATACTAAAATATTCTATTTATGTCCAGGTTAAAAATAGATTTTAGATTTAATTTAGAATTCCATTAGATCATTCTCCTTTTTCCTGTATTTTGCTTCATTCACGCACACAAATCTACACAAACACTGGACACAAAGAAGATGTTGTAGAGTCCCCAGTGGATTTATTATGGATCTGTTTGCTTTGGTGAGTACATGTCAAGTGCTTTCAGCATCCAAGTCTTCTCTCTCTCTCTCTCTCTCTCTCTCTCTCTCTCTCTCTCATTCAGACCTAAGTGTAATTATGTAAACAATGCTAGTATTAGGATTGCAAGAATTGAATCAATAAAAATAACTGATAGGACCCCATACAGTATCAGTGTGTGTGTGTGTGTGTGTGAGAGAGAGAGAATCTAAATAATCAAACATATCCCACAGACAGTAAAACACTTGTAATTTCCTCCTCTCCCACTCTATATTCTCTCACTCCTCCTCATTCTCTCTAACCCATAGCCATGTGTGTGACAC
Source organism: Ctenopharyngodon idella (assembly GCF_019924925.1). Classification (NCBI taxonomy): domain Eukaryota; kingdom Metazoa; phylum Chordata; class Actinopteri; order Cypriniformes; family Xenocyprididae; genus Ctenopharyngodon; species Ctenopharyngodon idella. The sequence goes on from NC_067226.1 coordinate 17,388,999, forward strand.
AGATGATCATACAGTCGTCATACAGATAACTCCAGTTCCAGTATGAAAAGAGAGAGAGGCAGAAAGGTCAGAGACACTGAGTGAAATGGATAAAGGCTAATGATTATCTCAACCTTTATCTAATCAATAATCATTTATCCAGCAATATTACCGCCAGCTACTGGCCATTCTCTATTATCCCAGCACAGACGCCAGTGGCTGTATTGTCTCAGTCTGTCAGCTTTATGGGCTGGGTGAATGGTAGGTGAACATCAGGGCTGTGATACTCTCTGTGTGGCGGGCAGCTTTAGTGGTATATCTGTGCAGTATATGCGTAGTCTCTGTACCGAACTATTTCCATTACAGCTAATGTATTGTGTGTATATATGTAATAAATCTGGGATTCAAGACCTAATTTAAACCTAGAAACCTCAAGCATTGCTGTTATAGGGAAATGGGTTAATTTTTGTAATTCAGCTTTTCACTAAAATGATCCTAATGTAATGTAATGTAATGTAATACACTCTAAAAAAATGCTGGGTTAAAAACAACCCAAGTTGGGTTGAAAATGGACAAACCCAGCAATTGGGTTAAATGTTTGCCCAATGTGCTGTGCAATTTTATTTAACTCAACTATTGTTTAAAAATTACTATATGGCTGGTTTAAAATGAACCCAAAATAGGTTGGAAATTAAAAATCATACACATAATTACTAGAGGCAACAATAATACTAAAAAGGTAAACATTTATTAATAAGGAATTTAATAAATGTTTATTTTTTAATTATTATTCATTAGACTTATTAATAAATGTTCATTTATTAAACATATTAATAAATGTCATTTTCCAACATATATTGGGTTCATTTTAAGCAAGCAATACAGTAAATTTAAAACAATAGTTGAGTTAAATAATTTGTTTTGCCATTTTCAACCCAACTTGCATTGTTTTTAACCAAGCATTTTTTAGATAATATAATATAATATAATGAAAAAATCTATCTATCTATCTATCTATCTATCTATCTGTCTATCTATCTATCTATCTATCTGTCTATCTATCTATCACCTCAATTAGTGCCATTTTATTATTCTAGGATTTTTACATTTGTTATACATGATCAGTAAGATAATTTGAAATGACACACCATTAACAAATAATACATTTTAAAACACATTTCAATAAAATTAAATAAATACAAATATGAATAAAATACATTTTAATATAGTAGTTTCCAAATTATTCTCATTTTTATTCAAATGAGCCAAAAAAAGAAAAATATATTGACACCCCCTCCCCTTTCCCAATCTCTCTGTCTGCTACTGATGCCATCATAACCTCCCTCTTTATTGCTTTTAATGACTCTCTTTCCTTTCATTAATTCTTTATCGATTTCTCTGGACGGCCGTTGAATTAATTTCCAATTACTAAGGATTAGAAGAATAGACAAATGTGCATGTTTGCATCTGGGTCGAGAGCGCATTCCGGCATGTAAGCACATATGTTTGGGAAGAGAGAGGAACATGTTGACAAACATGTTTTTTTTTTCAGATCAAATGTGTTTTTCCCCCTCAGTGTTTTAATGTGGTTGATGATTTTCTTTTTCATAGGCTGGAGAATTCAAATAAAATAAAAATCTCACATGCAATCACGGAAAACATGAGCACACACACATACGGACTACACAGGAGAGTGTTGTGAATCTGACAGAAGGAAATTGCGGGAAAGGTCAGTGTGAGCTAATGGCTAGGGTACCTTACATGAAATAAGTCCAGAGCTTTTTGACAGCTCCCTCAGTGTCACAGTACAGCCTTTAACTACCGCTACTGACGTGATTGGAAAACCAGCTTATGCTTTCAGTGTGTGTGTGTGTGTCTGTTTGTTTTTGAGTGCACGAGAGATACAGAGCGTTGTCAAGCACTAACCTGGATAGCCATCTTATTTACACACACTTTAACATCCAAAACATTTTGCTGCAAGTCCACAAAACAAGTACCATCCAGACAATTCACAGCAATCAAGACTAGACTATCAATATGAAATTGCCAATGTGTATTAATTAGGGCAATTATTCACTTTGAAATCTGTGACAGATATTGACTGTCATTTTCAAAAGAGCTTTGAAAAAGTTATCTTAAAGAATATGGACAAATCTGTGGAACTAAACAGGCTAAACCATTTCAAGATGAAGGCAATTGACCAGACACAGATCCAGAGCCAAGTGCAGTATCGATATGTCTTGCACCGCACAGATAGCTCAGATATAACCTTTAGCGTAACTGCATAACTTTGAAAAGAGAGCAAGCCTTTGTTGTTGTTGTTTGTGTGTAATGTACCCTTCTTCTTCTTCCTGTAGATCCCTGGGTAATCACTATACTTCAGTGTGTGTGTGTGAGTGTGTGTGTATTTCTGTATGTACTCTTAGTTATTGTATATGTGTATGTGTGTGTTTGTGTTGACCCAGGTCTCACTCAGCTCATCCCCATGTGTGTGTCTGTGTGTGAAATACTGCACACTAATAGGCAGAGCCGACCTCGTACATTCTGTGCCTCGCGGAGGGCCACTGCGCGCTGTCACTTTAACAACCGGGAATTATCACCAACATCCAGATTTGGGGTTAAGAGTGTCTCAAACAGTATATAGATACATTTTCCATCAATAAATTCACCCTGAATCCAGCCTCCTCAGCCCAAAGCATCCTGCCGTCTGATTGACGTTTTTACCACAAAATTATACCATGTCTGTCGGCGGAGGAGAAGAAACATGTCGCCATTCCAAAATTAGCTAGCCATCAACATAAAACAGGATAAGTCCACTGTGGTGTCATCTCACAAGAGTATTGATTTGGGCAGACGTTCGGGATAGAGAGCGGATTTCCCATAAAGCCAGTAGCCAGCTTGTCTTCTTGGGGAGACAGCGAAGGAGAACGCATAAATGATACAATATACAGGTCTGGAGATTTAAAATCCTTGACACAGCTTGTTCATACTAATTTAACATTTCATTTCATTTTGGAAACGCACACTGGTTTTATATTTCATAGCATCACTTGCTAAAATATAATGCTGTAGAAACTATATAAAGCAACATAAGTCCAGGGCATATTTCTCAGGACAGTTTTTTTTTTTTTTTTAAATAAGTTTCTGTACATATACTTTAAAGTCTTGGACGATAATATTTCCACTGTTATTGCCCAAGACAAAACACAATTTAATGAACATGTTTTGTTAGCAGGGCATGTTGTCACTATGGAACTTGCCATTTATGTAACTGGTAAGAAATACCAAACCATTATTGTTGGGGACAACAAATATTGTATAAAATTATAATGATTAAAACAACTTGCAAGAAAAATAACTTTTAGTTTACATTTGCTTTCATTGTATTGTTGAATCTTGTCTAGATTTATGCCAGTGTGGTTACTGAAGGTATAGCCTTTATAAAAACTTGCCCGTGTGACAACTAGCCCCAGTTTCCTCTATATGCAATACATATAAAATGGGAACCACTTGGGTTTTTTAGCTGATCACAACAATATGTTTCATTATAAGTGACAGTTGGACCATCCAACTGGAATCATGCCAAAATATTTCCGCAAGCCAATCAGATTACACGTAAGTGCTCTGACAGTGGTGAATAAAAACATTGTTTAAGCAGCCAATCAGATGCCATGTAACAGCTCCGGCATGCCTGCGAAGCAAAACCCTGTTTAACCAGTCACAGTCATAGTGCTGTAATGAAATCCAGACCGAGACAGCATTTGGATTGATTTCCAACATCTTGATTTAATATCCTGAATTAATTATTTTAACTTGAATAATATATAAAGGAAAATAAATGTAGAACACTCAAGGGAACAAGAGAGGGCTTCTTTCTTGCAGAGTTATCTCATGGTCAATCTCACCCTGAGACTACTTTCAGCTGTGTGCGTGCCTGCCTGCAAGCATGTGTGTGAGCAAGCCAGCGTTTGTGAGAGTTTATGTGTGCGTTTGTGGGTGTGCATATGTCTGCACTGAACGATTTCCTGTAAATTACTTGTGTGATTACCTGTAAATGTGTGTGCGCTCACAATATCACAGGGAGAGAATGCGTGTTTGATTTAAGTTTATTTATGTATCCTTACAAAAAGGCTTGAGCCGATACACTCAGGTCACCCTACATGAAGAGCAGATGGTCTTACTGCAGGTGGGAGAGAGAACTCGAGCACGACTCCAAATTTTTGCAAGGGTATACACATTTAGACTGAGACATACTGGTGTGATGCATTTCATATTTGAATTCCAACTGGCTGAACTGGTGTGTGTACACCGTGAGCACCTCAGAAAATAGGGTAGGATGCAAAATGCCCTCCAAACACAAAAAAGACCAAAATATGTAATTATCAAGTTTTGCTTGCTATTGAATATTGATGGGGCAACACAATTTGTGTAAAAGATTTTTTTTTTTTTTTTTTTTTTTTATAAAGATGCTTGTTCTGATTAAAAATCATGCACACATGAATTCTGCTCAGGGCAAAAGGCCCTCAGGGGAGTTAAAGTGTAAAATAGGAGATGATAGGGCTAAATTTGTCAACATATACAAATACTTTTGATTTAAAAAAATATAAATCTGAGTGAAATTTAAGTACATAATCAAAATAACTACTTCAGAAAATGGTACATCAATTTAGATAATTAATTCCATATATTTCAATAATCAAATGTACTGTATGTATGTATGTAATATTTTATTCAGAGATTCTCATTAGGTATAAACCTGCATTCAAAAAATCTGAATTTAAATATTATTAGATTAAATTACCTTAAATTCAATCTATATTTATAGCATGCACTGACCTCTCTGATCAGGACAATTTTCAGTGTCTAAGAGAGAGCCAGAGTATTTGTTAAGCATAGTGTTTGGTTTATAACTTTATCAATAGAATCAAGGGCCTTTTACACAGTAGACTTAGTCCCACTGTACCTGACCTTATTGCACTAGAATGTTATTTAACAAATAAAAATGCAATCCCACTTTATATTGTCAAACTGCCAAAGTCACGTGATTTCAGTAAACGAGGCTTCGTTATGTCATAAGTGTTTCGAAATTTCAATGGTTCACCACTGGGGGGCGTGACTTTGGCAGCTTGATGCACGCGCCGAACCACTGATTCGTAACAAAAGATTCGTAAAGCTTCGAAGCTTAATGAAGCAGTGTTTTGAAATCACCCATCACTAGATATTGTTGAATAAAGTCGTTATTTAGTTTTTTTGCTGCACAAAAAGTATCCTCGTCACTTCATAACATTAAGGTTGAACCACTGTAGTCACATGAACTGTTCTAAATATGTCTTTAGTAGCTTTCTGTGCATCTGAAAGTGTTTATTATCTTGCTGGCAATGGAGGGCTCACTGAGCCATCGGATTTTATCAAAAATATCTTAATTTGTGTTCTGAAGATAAACGAAGGTTTTAGGGTTGTGGAACAACATGAGGGTGAGTAATTATTGAATTTTTTTTTATTTTTGGGTGAACTAACACTTTAATGTAAAGTGGGGGCAATCCAATAATCTAATGAAAAACTAAGAGGTCGAAATGTCACATTGGTTTAATAAAATATTAGGTGTGCAGACATTTGCTCTCCGTGTTCCCCGTTTGTTGTATTGTGTCACCTGCACCCAACTTGTGTAGGATGTGCAGTCTTCTCTATAGAAGAAAAGAGTACCTGAGAAATATCTAATATTAAACACCTCTGTGATGTCTAGGCAGCCGCTATTGGCACACCACCATCCCATTCGATTACGGTTATTGATAAGTTAGTCGGCTTTTTCCTCTCTGAATATCTGAAACAATCATCGGCTCATAAGCCTTTTTTCTCGTCTCATTCAGAAGTGAAATGAGAAGGCACATAAAAAACTCATATTGAGGCTGGTGCTGCTGTGTCAGAGTGTCTCAGCTCGATTGGTAGCTAGCTGAGGTGCTTCTCTCCTCGTCTCCATAACCTGCGCACTTCTGACACACGGATTATAATAAAAGAAGACTACTGTCAGAGCAGGGTTGATTTAAAGACGGCCCGAGTCAATCAATCACAAAGTTCAGATTAAAAGTACAAGTATCGTTCTCCCTCTCTCTGTCTCTCTTACTCTCATTCTCTTTTGCCTTCACGCATCTTTTTTTCAGTTTAATCTGAGCAAAAATAAAGGAAGGCCTTTAAATTTCATAGCATCCACGAAACTCTGGCAAGTATTCATTGTGTTCTACTTTTCCCTTTCAACCTCTCCACAGGAGGCTGCATTCATTACAACTTTATATATGATGTTCTCCTTTCAAAATGCCATCGATGGCTCAGATGAGCTGTGCACTGTGATCCTGCAACACAAAAACACCGGCATCAGATTCTTCTTATTGACACACGCTCGCAGGAGTAGCCCGCCTGAGCGAGCCAAAGGGCTTCGTTCCTCGCTTTTAAAACACTGCTTTACATTTCCCCCCGCAGAAAACAAGCTAATTATAATGAGGGTGTTTTTAGATGATAAAACGATATCGAATCAAATTGCATTCCCTTCTTTTTTCCTCGGCAACCTATTTTATGGCGAAGTTCAACAGTGTCAGCGGGACAGAGATAGCACTTAATCACCCAGACAAACACGCCATTACCCCGCGAATCCTGTGAATGCAGAGTTGAATTAAATATGGTAAACTATCTCATTACACAAACACATGCATAAAATCTCCATCTCGGAGCGATCAAAGGTCAAAGAAGCGAATATCTAAAAATCCTTCTTTGAATTCATTTGGCGTTAAAAGCAAGCGCTCTCCAGAGACTGCAGTCACCTGCTGCTAGCTGGACTCAGGTAATGACTATCATCTTAAAGGCCTGTCTGCCTTGACGGCGTGTGTTGGAATATATCGGAACGGTCGTTCTGAACGCTTCCAGGAGGAGATCACAAAGTCATTAACTATTTTCTGTCTTTCTCAGCAGTTAGTGTTGATGCAGCCTGCTTGCAATAATGTATTGTGTTGCAAACAAGAAGGATGGCCACTTCCCTGCCTCCTGGTGCAGAGGGGGCCCGCAGTGACACGGAGGCTCAGGTATATGGATGGCCTGAGGAGGTCTCCATCATTCATAAAACATGCTGCTGCCGCACGCCATCGAATTGATCTTGCAAAAGAAGCAGGGTGGCATGCCGACCACTTCATTAGTCTTCCACAGCCACAAATCACAGTCGTCGTAGCCTCACAGGGACCCGCTGTTACCGCCGACATCACCGTAACGCACTTGCGCCGGCAGAGATCCTGAGCGCTCCGACAGCGTTCCCAAAATGCTCAGGCGATGTTGCTACATTGTTTATGGTGGAATGGTCATAGTCTGGCTAAAATATGTGTGAAAAGAATGGCAACAGCAGCCAGCCTCTCAAAATAAGAAATGCACACAATTTTTGAGCTCTGTAATTGATTGCTCGTGGTCATTTCGGGCGTCATGGGATGAAATCAAGTGGCTTCTCCATAAAACAATGTCAAATATTGATGATATTTCTCTTCCCTGGCCTCTGAATGAATTGCCCTACTCACTGAGGCTTTTTGATGAATGCTTTTTATTGCCTTTTCTGTTGTTGCTAGAGCAGCTGGAAAGAACTCGGCCTGGTCCTCTCAGAGTCAGCTAACCAAATTGCCATGAGAGGACTGCCACATCGCAGTCCACAAATCAGAGCTGTGCATTTTATTATGCTTCTGTTCTTTTCTTTTTGATGGTTTAGTGACATTACTCACTCTGAAGCATTCTCTTGTGAAACAATCCCATGATAAAGTTATTATAAAGCTGCCTTTTCACTCCTTACGACAGATGTTAGATCAGAAGTTATTCATTTCTACTGGAAACACATAGAGGTTGCACATTGGGTAACAAATATTTTATCATTCTTTATCCTAAAGCACTTTTATGTTTTAACTCTGTAAACCTAGACAACACATAATATGGTTGCTCCAAAAGTATTGGTGGTCATTTGTCCTATGGGTTGTGATTCATTCATTATTCATTCAACCCACCATATTCAATAAGTTGAGGGAAAACGCTCTTGCTGTGGTCCTTTACCGGCACAGTGGCTTCACAAACAAATTGAAAGTTCATTATGACTTCCACTAGGGGGCAAATCCAGAGGCTGCAGACAGTGAAAAGGCGGCTTTCCCAACTAACAATTTTTAAAAAAATTTTTTGGGAATGTTAGTTTAAGGTTCTAAAAAATATATACCCTTAAAAGTATAAAAATAATCAAATGAGAACCATACACTAACATTAAAAGAACAATTGTGTTCGCTGGGTTTATGCTTAATATTCATTTATGTTTGATTGTACTCAAGAGACTTTTCATTCCACTGAAATTTATCTTCTCAAATTAGCATAATATGTCATCGCAGTTTCTCGAAATGTAAAGAGTGGGAACAAAAGGTTGTAATGGAAAGATACAGATCGCAGATGGAGAACGTCAAAGTGGCCTCATAGCTTGGCTTGTAAATGTGAAAAGAAAATGGAATGTCTTTCTCTCTCTCTTTTCTTTTGTCTGTCTGTTTCTGTGTCTCTCAGAAAACAAACTGTTCTTACATTGTGTTGTCTCTTTAAAGTTGCATGGCTACCCCTCAACCCCCCTCATTCCTGCACAGTCTATTCCCTCAACTGTCATGCTGCCAGGCCTAAAAGCCTGTCTTGTGAAATGTTCTACATCAGAAATGGTTTGTGTGCATGTCAGTTTGGCCTACCAAAAATCCTAACAGTTAAGCCAAAGGCACCATAGGCACGTTCTCTTGTGAAGCTTTGTTTTTGTTTTAAAGGCCTTTGGTTACAGCTAAGCCACTGTCCCTGTCCGAGGCTTATTTATGATTGCACTGCTATATTAAGATCTTATCAGGTTAAAGGTGTACTTTTACCACAGACATTGTGATCTAGCATATAAAGACGCCTAAGAAGCACATCATCGACATCACTTCCTGTTAGAACACTCAATCAAATAAGCGTTTTTACATTTCCATAAACATACATCCCTCTCTCTCTCTCTCTCTCTCTCTCTCTCTCTGAGCCTGCCTCTCTCACAAAACTCCCCATTTGACTTGTGAAACATGATGAACACATTTGAAGATCAGCATGAATAATTCAGTCCACTCGGGCTGAAGCGGGTGAGCATGTAAGGATGTGAGTGGGGGGTGGGGGCTGGAGAGCAAGACAGCAAACAAGTCCCTCCTGGTTAGGCTTTTTTGAAGGACGGCCCAAAGTGCGGAGCAGCAGCGTTACAAGTGCTGAAGGTCCGAGGGGAATTAGGAGCATCTCCATTACCAGTGTGGAGCGATTTGTTTGGAATTATGCCATGCTGCAAATATCTGGACCTTTGGGGACTCTGATACATCTGATCCCACAGCAAAGCAATCTCTACAAGTTTGCTTTTTTTCCTCTCCTCATGCCACAGACCTGTCTACCCTCGGGGGTGTTTAAACCGAATCCATCTTTTGACTTTTGCAGGCATATTTTAGTGTTAATCTTGGCAACAACATTAGAGACAAAAATGATTGTGAAAGTTTATATATATATATATATATATATATATATTATAATTTTGTCAACTATACCAAAAATTACATGTTAATAATAATAATAACAATTGTCTTTTAAAAAAAAAAAAAAAAAATCTAGAATGAATATGATTATTTCAAATAATCCAATCGTAGTCAATAATGTCAGAGATTGCCTGCTTGATCTGCATGAGCTGAAGCTGAACAGTGAATGAACACTGGAAAACAGAAGTGCTTTGTTACCAGGTTAATCATCTCACTCAAACTTAATTAGATATATACATAACATAAACCTAATATTACAACTTAGATCTGCACAAAATAGTGCGACTGCAAAAGTGAACTTAATGATGTTACATGCTTGTGTATGATTCATTGTGAATATGCCCTTTCATGTAACAAAGCACTAAACATTGACAATGAATAAGTAAAGCGCAACATTTTATTACAATAGTATACTCATTATAACCACAAATCACAACAAAGATATTTTTTCTTATGTTGTTTTTGTTAAATGTTGACACGTGACTACAGTGATTCAACCTTAATGTTATGAAGCGACGAGAATACTTTTTGTGCGCAAAAACAAAACAAAAATAACAACTTTATTCAACCATTTTTCCTCTTCCCTGTCAGTCTCCTACGCAGTTGACGCAGTGCAGAGCTTCCGTGTTTACGTCTGATTCTCGTTGCTTCATAACATTAAGGTTGAACCACTGTAGTCACGCTGACTATTTTAACAATGTCTTTACTACTTCTCTGGACCTTGAATGTGGTAATTTCATTGCTTTCAATGGGAGATAAAAAAAACCTCTCAGATTTCATCAAAAATGTCTTCATTTGTGCTCCGAAGATGAACGATGGTCTTGCGGGTTTGGAACGACATGAGGGTAATTAATGACAGAAATGTAATTTTTTGGGTGAACTTTACAGTGAAAAACTGTAAACTGACATTCCCAGAATTCCCTGTGTGACACTTGAAGGTATTTTGTTCAAATAATTTCTTTGCACATATATAATTGCGTATCAGTTATGCACATTAAGGTTTTATGTTACATCTTTGTTGTTTTAATGTTTATTGCATTATTTAAGTGTCACGTGTGAAGCCATGATGGTGTTTTGTGTTTGCGTGAATGACTCTGTGCACCTTCTAGATACTAGTGTAATTCAGCTTGTGGGAAAGCTACTTGTGATGAACATCTTCATGATTCTTCATGTAACTTCCTCTTTTACCACATGCATTATTATGGTGGTTGTCAGTAGTTAAAGGTACAAAATAGTTTTTAGTAGCAGTGTGTAGCATTCAGTAGCAAATTTCCTTGTTTTGTAAATTACAGTTTTATATTGTAAAATTTAGAGGTTGTTCTGTAAATATGTCCATTTTTACTGTATTTTTTACAGAATTATTCTGGCAACCACAGCTGCCAGGATTTTTTTTTTTTTTATACAGTGTTCATACTCGAGTAGGACAAGACGTTACTAAGATGTGTTGCTAGGGCACAAAGAAAGAGCACCCGCAATCTATTTACACATAACTCTCTCTCTTTCTAACTGATAAGTGCTGTTACAGCAGAAATGTTTGTGTGACAAGCATTTTGGGGGCTTTAGTCCATTAACAGCCTCTTTTGAGTCTCCTTGGCGGGTTATTGGGCCAGTGAGTCAAGACCTTGCAGAACTCCCCTTCCATTTATATCATGTGAGATGGAAAGGGGAAGTGAGGACACAAAGAAAGAGGTACACAGACAGAGAAGCTGCCGCGTTTCACCGGCGTTTAAACAAATGTGAGATGACAAACTGAAAAAAAAAAGGTGCATGGAAGTGCACACGTATTTGTGTGTATGCATGCATGTCTGACGAAGACAGGATGCGCCGATCAGCTTTGGTGTCATCAGATTAACAGGCATGCGTCCATAATTAATGTCCAGTGACTGGACTCACTTCACACGAGGCACCTAGGAAAGCCACTCTAGCTGTCAATCAAAACGGCACATGGCCATAAACACACAGCCAGCATTAAACACAGGTGTGATTGTGAAGTAAAATTCACATACTGTATCTCACATAACAAAACACAAAATTATGTGAGCATACACATCACATTTACCAAAATTATGATCTCAGGGTTACTTCAAATATTTGGTCAAAGAGGTTTAGCTGACAAAAAAGTTGGGGAATCCCTAAATATGAAATGACATCAATTTGTACATGTTAATGTGTTTGAAAGACAAAAGCCTTCCAAAGACAGAAATACATGGTTAAATGACTCATTGAGTGATAATTCAAATAATAATTAACGTGTTCATCAGGAGCTGATTAGATATGTGTGTACAATTCCACAAACCTGGAAGACCTTCTGACTATATATAAGCAGAAGACTTTTTTTTTTAGAAAGGAAAATGTAAAAGATAAAAAAGAAGCTGTAGGGAGAATCAATGAATTATAAATAATTTACTGCCATTGAGAGAAGAACGTAATCATGAAATCAATAAAAAAGTAACTGCAGTCTGATTACGAGTATTTTAAAACGCAATCTAATCTAATTACAAGTACTTATTTTTTTGGTGGGGTCTGATTACGTAATCTAGATTACATGTAGGTTAATCAGACTCAAGTCACATCTGAACTCAGCTTTAAGCAGTTAAGAGATGAAGATGGCTTTGCCACACAATATGGATGTACGATCAGAATGATTGTTACCTTATGTCATGAGATGCACTGTTATACATGATAGTTGAATTTTTTTCCTGACTGTTTGCTGTCACTAATAATCCTCCATAGTAATCCTCTACAGTAAAGAGTGATAATCAATCAAATATAAGATGAAGTACATGGCAGGATGAGGCTCACTCCTTAATCTTTTTCATGAAGTGTTCAGTATGAGGGTGACGCAGCTGCCTCTTGGTCCGGCCATGTCTGGTGCTGGCTATTTCTACATGACGTGGCCAAGCATCTTGTCCCAATAAAGAGCAGGGGATGTTGACGGAAAATGCCGTACCATTTTCATTATGTTCACCATGCTAATCTGATTTCTTGTTCTCTTGTTTTAGGTAATCACATGCCACCATACAGCATGTTCCAGCAGAGGGGCTATGGCAGATGTATTAAATATTACGGCTCGCACGTTTTAACTTTTATGTTTTATATTTAAAGAGAATCATAATTTCATCCAAAACCAGGCAATATATCTGTATTTGTCCTCCCCCTATATATATATATATATATAAAGGAAGAATGAATGAAAGAAATGGGCTACAGCATGAAATAGGCATGAACTATGTGTACTTGCAAGTCACTTGCAGGTGGTATTAGGAGAAGGGCCATTCTTGTTGAAGATGTTATTGGACAAAAAGCTGTGTCCTTCATGACTCATCAACATTATACTAGTCACTAGCACATGACTAACAGAGCTAACAAACAGCAAACCTCTCATTTTAATTTAACGGGAGATAGTTAACCCCCAAAAAAAAATGTTAATTCTGCCATCACTTATTTATTTGTTCCAAATCTGCAATACTTTAAAATTACATACATTTTCATTAGTTCATCAAACAAACATATTTTATCATTTCAAGCAAATTAGAACAGTGTATGCGTTGCATGGATTATTTTTAGACACTTTTTTGAGGCGCCAGAGCCAATGCAGTGTTTAAATTTAAATTTTGTGGTCCACTATAAAAAGAAAGTCATACAGGCTTGACATGACGGACAGTAAAAAAAAAAAAGAATTTTCATTTTTTGACTAAACTCTTCCTTTAAGGATGGTAATCCCATGCAATACCAATAGGATTGATGCAGAATAAGTATATACAAACTATTCTCCTTTTTGATTTTCATTCATTCTCTCTAAAACATAAAGGGCGAGTTGAATGTCACATTACAGATCCTTCTGCTATACTTCCATCACTGCAAAGAACGCAAAAAACTTTTTTTTTTTTTTTTTTTTTTTTTTTAAATCAGTCCCACGTTTATTTTCCACCTTTGTCCTTATCAGTCTGCTCACTCAACCTCTCTCATTCCTTCTCCCTCCCTCTCTCTCTCTCTCTCTCTCTGCTTGGCTGGGCTAATTGAGTGTCTAAACAAACTAATTAATCACTGGCATTGGTGGAAGACGGACAGGTCTGGAGAGGTGATGTTCATCAAACTCCCCCCAATTTGTTTTTTTTTAATCCCTGTAGTCGTTTCTTTGCTGAATATGCACATTTTTCCCCCTTCCCTGAGATCTCTTTGCCATGGCCAAGGTTAACTGTACACACACTCATTCACTATTTATGATTTTGCATAGAGGATAAGTTTTTTTTCTGCTCTTATATTCACAGTATCCAGGCGCATTAATCAAAAATAATGAATAAAATGATCCGTCTGACAATGCTCATACCCTCCCAGGTTTCAAGAGAATATCCAACCAACTTTATTAATCAACATCCAGATTAATTGTAACAAAGTGTCATCCATAAATTTCCCTTTCATTTTAATAGTACTTTGCCCAACACTAACAATATCCCCTGTGACTTCAGATTTATTGAGGGTTGTGGCTATCACAGAGAAGATGAGAGGGTGACACAGTACTGGGGGAACGGCACAGATACCGTGTTCCTCTCCACACACTGACATCCAAATGGAACAGACCAAAACATCTCCTCTCTGGACCAATTGAAGCCATTTAAAGATCCCCTTGGATCGAACACTTCCCCTTCTTTAGCAAACACTTTGGCGGTTCTGTAATGGCCATTTGTTGCCCTTCGACGACTCTCCTCTACCCCCACCCCCTTTTTGGCCCCGCTCAGCTCTCTGAAGGAGAAGGTGAGGCGTTGGAGTAAACCATTAAGGGTGACAGTTTCACTTTTCTCCCCCTAATTACTTGTTCCTGCCTATGTGGCATTTCTTAGAAAAATTTGTTGAATAATGACCGGCATTAAAATGGAGACTCTTAAGAATTTATACGCGCCGCTTAATTTATCATGTACTTTCTTTATCTCCTCAGTGGATTTATGTCCAAAGTGTCGCAGGCCCCCTCTGCCTGCTGACAGCGCCGTCATTTTCTTAAGGGCACAGCATGTATATCAGTGACAAATTTCCCTGACGCCACACACTTTGTCCCAGAAAATTGCATGCAAGCAGACCAGATTCACACCCTGTTTGTTTGTGCTTCAAACATGCTAGTTACACCATTACTGACATTACTGTCTCAAAAAGCAAATATTTTTATGAGAATGACAAATTTTTCTTTAAAAACCAAAATGAATAGAAAGAAACATTTTAGTTCACCCAAAAATGAAAATTCTGTCATCATTTACTCCCTTCAAGTTGTTCCAAACCTGTATACATTTCTTTGTTCTGCTGAACACAAAGGAAGATATTTGGAAAATGTTTGTAGCCAAGCAGATCTCGCCGTACAGCAGAACAAAGAAATGTATTCAAGTTTGAGGGGGAGTAAATGATGACAGAATTTTCATTTTTGGGTGAACTATCCCATTAATGTCTGTTACTGGGTAGTAACTGATTACATGTAATCTGAAATCTAATACGTAATCAGAATCCAGGAAAAAAAACAACAACCTTGTAATTAGATTATATTATGTTTTAAAATACTCGGAATCAGACTACAGTTACTTTTTTATTGATTACTTGATTACATGTTATTCTCACAATGACAGTAAATCAATAATTCATTTATTTACTTAACATTGCAACATTACATACTTAATTAGCTTCTGATGAACACATTAATTATTATTGGAATTATCACTCAGTGAGTTTTTTAACCATTTATTACTGTCTTTGAAAGGCTTTTTTTTTCTTTCAAACACATTAAATTGTACAAATTCATGTCATTTTATATTTACATGCAATGCAGGGATTCCCCAACTTTTTTTGTCAGCTGAACCTCTTTGACCTAATATATTTACCTGAGGTTCCCCTGAGATTTTAAGTTAATAAGTTTATAATTAAATTAAGTCAATAATAATGATAATAATAATAATAATAATAATAAAAATAATACATTTAAGTTCACGGTTCTCTGACGTCAGTTAAGGGTCACATGACATGCAGGTAAACCAATTAAATATTTCACAGTTTTTATTTTAAAATTATTTATTTTAATTTAATGACTTAATAATTTTTTCATTAAACTCACGAACCCCGTGCAGTTCCTTCACAAACCCCAGGTCTTGGAAACATTGATGTAATGTAATATTTAATGCACTTCATGTTGTTGATAACAAAGAATGGAATATATTTTCTTTCTCTTTGTATTTTTATATCAACATAATGTGAAAAATGTGTTAGGCCAAAGGTAATCTAAAAAGTAATCAAAAAGTAGCCAGATTATATTACCTTAAATGCGTAATGTAATGAATTACATGACTAACTACAATTTTTGTCATATAACTTAGAATCAGTATCTGACTACATCTGACTCAGAACTGCTTAGATGAATTGCTCTTTGTGGTTACTTAGAGACTAAGCATGGTGATAAATGTTTTGGAAGGGAAATGTGGTATAGTTATTTTTGACTTCAGTCAATTAGAACAGAGTTTCTGTTGTAGATCAACACAAAATATTTCACAATTCACTCTTAAAATATGTGTAATTTGTGGTAAGTGTGTGTAATTTGAGCAAGCAAGCGCTTTTAAATGTGTCGCTCTGTCCCATTTGCGCCGCAGGTATGACCACCCATATGTATGACTAACTCCACAGATTTGCTGTCTCCCTCTCCCTCATTAAAATATGCACCCTTTTTAGTCTTGCATTAGAATGATTTATGAAACAGATCAGGCTTGTGGTTCTAAGAGCCACCTATTGCCTTCATTTTATTGCTGTTGTTTTTTTTCCTCACGGTAATATACCGCGATCTCCCAGGAGCACGCGCCTCTGATGGTAGCTTTTTTTCAAGGGCATTCAAGTGGGTACTAGCTCACAGCGGTTTAATATCTGCTCGAACACATTGCGAGGACATCCAACTGTCTTCACTAACACCATTACATGCCACATTTTTGAATGTTATGCTAGATAGCCAACTAACCCGGGCTGCTCGCACAAAACAGTGCCACTAACTAATCAAGAGCTAATATCAAAAAATGGAGCACCCCTACTGCTGAATCGCATGTGATTCTGATCACTTTACAAATGAGGTTCAATTTGAAGTGGTGAGGGGTTAAAGGTTAACATTTTTTTTTTTTTTTTTTTTGAGAGGGGGTACCCAAGTCCATTCTATCTCAAATAGAAGGTTTTCCAGTGTGAGCAAATAGATTCTGGTTATCTTGCTGGCCTATTTCCATGGCGGTACAACAACAATGAATACATTATCATGGGCTCCAAGTTAAACACTTAGATATGTGACCTAATGAAATTACAGGCTCCCCCTGTCTGTATGGCTTTGCTTTAGCCCCCGATGAGCATTTCTATGCTAATCAGATGCAAATACATGGAAACGATGGCAGATATTTAACCCTGGAGTACTGGAACGCCACAGAATTAAAGAGATTCACCCCTCCCCAACCTCTCCACATTTTTCCTCCCCATCTAGTTAATGGGGGGCCTTGGAGAGTAGGCAAATGTTTTACCTTTTTGAAAGTTAAATGCCCACTTTCGCCTTGATATTAAACCACAGATACAGGCCTGAACTATAACCTTTCCAAATCCCCATTTCTCCTGTAAGCCATTGCCTGAACCACTTTCGGCAGCGGTCTAATGAAATGTAATTTTTGTTAGCTGTTCTCATGGCATTATGGAGTATAGTTCATATTGGTCTGCAAGGATCTGGCAGTGGTGTTAAATACGGAATGGTTAGCACAAGCTCTATGTCACATTATTGTAATATGAAGTAATTCTTTTAGCTAATGTGGTTACATCTATTCCCCGCTATTGCCCACTGTTGTGTGCAGTGAACTACTCCCTCTGCCATTACAACTCACGTGAACACACACATTTTATTAGTGTTTCACGCCCCTGCGATTTTCATTACTAAAGCAGGACACACCAAACACATTCTACACAAATGAATCTTTTCCTCATGCTTTTACTGGTATCAAGGACAATGATGAGACTCTGACGACCCACTGACCCATTAAGTGGAATGATGGCAGTGCCAGTGTGTTTCTCCAGGCACATCAGACTAACATACATACACATGCAAATTATAAAAATAACCTGAGTTAACTGTGAGGGTTTAGCATGTTAATCTGTATGGTATGAATGCTTGCTTTGATGTTAACAAAAGGTTAGAATGTATGTAGAGCCATCAACGACTCCCCAAGCTCTTGAATGCAGTTGCTTATAGTTTTGCAAACTTTTATGTTAGCAATAAAAATGATTAACTATTAGGTTGATTAGGCTCCACCTACCCATACCTACAGCAAAATGAGAACACTAATCATATTTGAATATTTCTAGCATAAACTTGGCAAGGATATTACTTAGGTAAATTGCTTGGCATGAAAGAACAAATCCAAAAATCACACATTTATTATTTACATTAATTCATAAAGTCATAAGTGACAGCTATAACCACATCCTTCGAACAAAGATTTATAAAATGATTCAAACTCTAAATGAAATAATGTAATTTACTCTAGATACCAGGTAGCCAACTGATGCTAGCAGCCAATAACCTCTTGAAAGTCACTAAGTGTAAAAATACAAAGTTCTGTCATGAAACTCTAGATGGTGCAGGCTGATAGGTCCTTAACTCAATCTGCTCGTAATCACATCGTTATCTATAGGGCACTGCTGATTGGTTCCTGCTGTATCAGTAGCCAATGAGCTCGCTGCCCTACCTTTAAATACTTGGTCAGCATTTGCTGTAGAAGCTGCGGCATGCTTTCAGAAAACCTCCACCTTCCCCAGCTCCACCTGTATAGATTTGCTACGGGTAATTCATGTGTGCTATATTGGACAGCAGCAGCATGTCTTACTTGCTCACAGCAGCGTGTCGTGTGAGTATTGGCAGTAGCAAGTACAGAGCAAGTACGGGACAGAGACTATTCCATGGGACCCTCAGAGTAGCACTCATAGACTATTAACATTCAGCTGTAAGGGACATCGTAAACACCTGGCCCTCAGACAAACACATCATGTCTTTGATAATTATCAGTGTCATCTTTAGAAAGAGAAAAAGAGGGCAACAGACAGAAAAAAAGCCATCGAATGACAATTTTCATTATTTTTGTGAGTGATTTTACCTGCTTTCTGCCTGTTCTGCTATTAGGTCACCAGCACACTGAATATCATTCATTCATTTTTTGTTTCCTAGGGCGAAATTTGGGAAATATCATCCATGCTCTTCCCCATGGACACCTCAAGCAGATATTATTCTGTCCTCTCTCTCTGGATATATCCATCTCAGCTACAGGACAGAGACAGATAAAGTAGAACAAAGAGAAAATCAGTTTTTAATGAAATGAAAATAAACAATAAGCAAGAAAAATATATTTATTTGTTATTTTGGTGAATGAAAATATGAAACTTGTCAATCAAAGACATCTTCGATACAAGAACTTATATAATGTTCACCAGGTCAGTAAGGACACTTCACTAAAGGACTAGACTGCTGCCCTCTTTTCCTGAAGATGGCACTTCACTTGAAGTCCTTGGTGACTTGAACAACTACTTGGACAAGCAACAAGCAGCAGCCTTTCTTTCTCTCCATTCTCAAGATCTTAAAAAAGTACAAACCCGACTTTTGCCTCAATAATTACTGCTTATTAATAGTTAGTAAGGTAGTTGTTAAGTTTAGGTATTGGGTAGGATTAAGGGATGTAGAATAAGGTCATGCAGAATAAGGCATTAATATGTGCTTTATAAGTACTAATATACAGCCAATATCCTAGTAATACACATGCTAATAAGCAACTAGTTAATAGTGAGAACTGGACCCTAAACTAAAGTGTTACCAAATAAATAAATACTGCACTGCTTTAGTGTTGCAGCACTATTACTTATGGTATGCTGATGTTACTAGTATTGTGGATTAATTTCTTCTGCCTCTATTATTCTCATTTGTAAGTCACTTTGCATAAAAGCATCTACTAAATGAATAAATGTAAATGTAGATGATTTATTCATTTGGAAACACAGAATCTCTTTGTGTAAGATATTTAAAACCTGAACATCGATTGTTCTTGGCATTAGTTCTATGTACATTCTCCTAAATTTTGTAATGCTTTGGCCATGGTCATTGTTTTTATCTGCATGTACAAACCAATTATCTCAACATTTTGGAAATCAGTTTCCAAGCAAGCAGGCTCAAAGTTTCTGAGCAAACCAACACTTCCTTCATAACACACAAACACAGAGAGATGCCTCTCATCCGCCGGCGTGTGAGTGTGTGTGTTTGTTGCATGTTACAGCAGAGGCAAGAAAACAAGCAGACATTAGCCTGTCCACTTGACAGCAGCGTGTTCAGTTGACCAGAAAGTCCTGTAATTAAATGGCTGCTTACCCTGTCGAGTGAACTGAAGTTAACCTCTGCTTCAGCACTGACAAACACGCAACAGGGCCTGCGCATCTGCTCGCCATCCAAGCAGCCCGAGGAGGCTTCAGAGGCAATGGAGAGACTAATCCAGGACTTTGAGGTCTCTTTGAGGAAGTGTGTACGGGGGGTTGAGCTAATTGTGCTGAAGGCTCCAAACCTAATGAGATACTAGTGGACACCGCATTCGTTTCACTTTCTTTATTTATGCCACATTATTTTGAAGGATCACGCACCGCTTAGATATCGTGCTGTGTTCTGCACTCCTTTCCGGGCAGGTTTTGGGAGAGGATAATTTATTAAAATTACTTTTTACTCATTTTGTTTAATGTATGCACTTTAACAATTAATAACCCAAGCGCGGGAGATTTTCACTAAAGGCCATTAATTTGTATAAAGCTGCCGCCACTGACAGAGGAGATTTTTTAAACTGATCAAGAGAAAGTCAAATTATTCTCTAGCCTCAGGTTAAATATTACTTTCTTCAGGAATTCTTTGCCGTGCCGTCCCGCTTTTTATGACCTTGTCATTGATTGCAGCTTTCAGAGCCATCTCGCGAAAGCCTCTGCCGCTGCGGGGAGGGGGGGTTGTATTGTTTGTTTTCTGATCACCATCTCTTTGTCCCATCTGCAGGCTGAGTGTTGAGCATGTGAAAATTCAAGGCCGAGCTGAAACAGACCTACTTTGTATCTGCAACATCAAATCACCTCCCTGACCAGGGTGGCGTACTTATGTGTTTTGTTTGTACGTGAACAGGCTGTTTTATATGTAAGCAGCCCAGAATGATAGTTTGTGTCAGTCTTTTTGAGCTTAAATTATTCAGACCACCAACACCTTTACCTCCAATATCACGCTCCCTCTATTGTTGTAACCTCGTCCTCGTCTTCTCCTTATTAGCCTCCCGTATTTTCTCAAAGGGTGGAACCATGTTTATCTTTAGACATTTTCCTCTCACAGCTGTAAACCCACGAGAGGGACATCTGCTAGTATCTCTGAACTGCTCTGCTAGATGTTTATTTACTCTGCTCAAAAGTCCTATCAGTCATCTCGGACCTCATTTTTTCATTGGCACTGTTTTTGGTCAAGCAAGCCAAGTGACAATGGTTTCATTGTTTTAACAAAGAAAGCTGCTTGTAATTCAAAGTTTCTTACAGTACATTCATTACAAAGGATGGCTGAAAAGTTACTGATATTCACTGAAGCAATATATAGTGATTACTTTGCACAATGTCCAACTAATAGCCTGCATTCTGTGTGTTTATCAGAACATATGTTCACTGATAATGCTGATCCTGCTTAGGAACAAAGCCTCCAAATGTTGCAATTAAATCAAGCGGTCGCATCAAATTAATATGGCTGATCTGACTGCATTCGTCAAAATGGATTTTCATTTTTGTCCTTTCTTTTCCTTTCCTATTCTGCTCTCTCATCTCTCTCTCTCTCTCTCTGCAGTGGTACTTTTAAGTTCAGAAACTGAGAGCATGTCTTCATTAGCTGCATTAACATTCACAGGCTGTAGTAAATTCTGACAGTGAAAAGGTCCCCGTAACCTTTAGTTGTGCAGAAATTTACTTCCCAAGAAAATTACAGCTGGCACTGTCTTAATTAATGCTCGCTTTCTTTGCTGAAAACCCATGGCTTGTCAGGAGAAGAGTGGAGAAGGAGAAAAAAGGAAGGAGAAAAAGAAAAAGAGGCAAAGGAAGAACGAAATAAGAAGGTGAGGCGATTATATGGACTGCAGAACGTGCAACGCAGCTGGAAACGATAACCGAGAAATCTTTGAAAAATTCACAAATATTTTTCACAAATATCACAATATTGGCCAGGTTTTAGGGGTGGAGTCAGATATCTGAAGAGAAATAAGCAGATTCAGAATGTTGATTTCCCTCTTTCTTCTCTTGCTTTTTGTCTTCCAGCATGATATAAAAAAAAAAAAAAAAAACGCAATACATATTTTATTCTCCGTTATCTCTTGACTGCATGCTGC
Source organism: Ctenopharyngodon idella (assembly GCF_019924925.1). NCBI lineage: Eukaryota > Metazoa > Chordata > Actinopteri > Cypriniformes > Xenocyprididae > Ctenopharyngodon > Ctenopharyngodon idella. The sequence continues at coordinate 17,410,972 of NC_067226.1, forward strand.
GTACTATAGCCTGTTTGGGAAGTGACTATCATCTTCTAATACCCAGGCCATCAGAGGAGCAGAGAGGAGGTCACAGACAGATTAGAATGCTACAAAACAATTTGTCCTCACCCCAGGGAAAGAGGAGGAATCCAGCAGATACATAAAAAAGGAAGACGATTGGACCAAAGCAGACATTTATGTGCAAGGTGACTTCATGTAACACAATGGGTCATAATTAAAAGATCAGCAAAGCGCCTGAGTATCAGGGATAACACAGAATAAAATCAATGCCGTATACTTTAAAATGGGTCTCGTACTCTCTGCGGGTCTATGAATTTCTGGTACTGACGTGGGAGAATCGCATGCCTTGAGTTCCTATTGGATTAGAGACTGCGGGGCTAATGTGTGAGTACTCCCTCTAATGTGATGTTTGCCCATATTCTGTCCCTGTCACTCATGACAAGCCCTCTGGGTTTGATCATTAAACAGCACTAGAGGGTAAGGCTAGACTGTCTGTCTGCTCTTTCTCTCTCTTCTCTGACACTAATTAGTGGTTGTGACTCAGAATGTGGTTGATAGACAAATGTCAGAAAGCTCATGTGTGGGGTATTAATTGCTGAAATAAAAGCAGGGGAGGGGTGCTGAAGATCTTGTAAACCTCTCTCTGCAGATGTGTCTGTTACTCAAATCTGCAATTCAAATGATGCCAAAAAAGTCATGTGTTAATTTCTTGTTTATTTTAAGCTTTTGCTGATGCAGACCAGTTGCTTGTATCTCCATGATTATGCTATAAATAGGTTTTGAACAGATAATTTTATTATTGATATTTCACACACAAAAAAGGAAAATTCTGTCATCATTTACTCACCCTCATGTCATTACAAATCTGGAAATTCTGAAGATTGATTTCTATCCTCTTTGGCATGCAATTACTATTATGACTAAAGCTTCTAAGCTTCAGACAGGATGTAGATACACCATAAAATTATCATAAACTTGGTCCACAATGCTACATTAAGTTTTCTGAAGTTATACAATAGCTTTATATTTAGAGCAGACTAAACTAGACTTTTGCTGTTATTAACTAAAAATGTTCACATCCACCTTATCACATTCATGACTACGGAAGAGTATTAGGGCCAAGCAATAATAAAAAAAATAAAAAATAAAACCATCTCGAGATTAAAGTCATTATAATTCAAGATTAAACTCATTAAATTTCGAGAAAAAAAGTCAAAATACAATGTTGAGAATAAAATCATTAAATGTCGAGAATAAAGTCGTTGTGTTTTGAGGAAAAACTTGTTAAATTTCAAGAAAAAAGTCAAAATAAAATGTTGAGAATAAATTCATTAAATTTTGGGAATAAAGTCGTTTCGAGAAAAAAAAATCATTACATTTTGAGAAAAAAAGTTGAAATAAAATGTTGAGAATAAACTCATTCAATTTTGAGAATAAAGTTATTGCGTTTTGAGAAAAATCTTGTTACATTTCGTGAAAAAAGTCAAAATAAAATGTCAAAAATAAACATTTGATCAGTGTCATGTTCATTGCATACTGATGACATGATAGAGTTGGATCACTTAGTCAAGCCATATTTTAGGCTTTCTATAATAACATAGAAATACTATCAGCTTTAGCTAATTATTATAACCGAATAATATACAAACTTTTAAGAGAATTTGCTAGTGGCTGGGTCTTTTTAGAAGAAAAAAACAGTCCAATTTACACGACGTAGCCTACTCGCAAGAAAACGGGACATTCTAAAACTCTTAACGTGGCTTAATGTACTAAGACAGTATATTAAAAGACCAAACTCAGTAAACACTATACAAATAAAGCATACTATGTGCAGATAAGCAGATGAGCGCAGAATATAAACGCAGTGCGCTTAATTCTACATGTTAAGCGTTTTCCTCCATTATAAAGAAAAAACGTAAAGTGGCTTAATGCATAAACAGTGATACTGAAAGATCAAATTCTGTACATACCTTGTTAATAAAGCATTCTATGTACACCCTAGGCTGGAAGAGTGTATATAGACATTTTTCAATATTTTTCTTGTATTTAATAAAGTCTGTGCTTATGTAGAGATGTCCTTTCTGTTTCCGTTTGCACATTTACAGTAAAACACATCGATGCCACTTTTTTATCCTTGAAGTGAACTTTTTGCCTATATGATGATTAGATTCACTGTTTTGCAATGCTGTCTTGAACTTGAGAATGCGCCACACGGATTTCTTGCGCTTGAACGGACAAATACACACAAAAGTATAGCAAAGGTTGGAATCGAGAATTCTGAAATTATTCTCTTTAAAGTTCGTATGCTAGGCCTACTTATTATTCGGTTATAATTAGCTAAAGCTGACATCTTTGTTATTGAAAGAAAGCCTAAAATATGGCTTGACTAAGTGACCCAACTCTGTCATGTACTCTATCAGTATGCAATGAACATGACTCTGATCGAATGCGTGTTTATTCTCAATATTTTATTCAGACTTTTTTTAGTTTTTTAGAACTTTATTCTTGAAATTTAATGATTTTATTCTCAACGTATTTTAAAATTTTGCATAATAATGACTTTAATCTGGAGATGTTTTTTTTTTTTTTTTTTTATCATTGCTTGGCCCTAATCCTCTTCCATACATGACAGTCTATATAGAAGTCTAATGTTTTGAATAAATAATTATTTTGAGTGGGATCTTTTCAATGAGCTGGTTGATCTATTTGACAAAACTAGTGTGAAAAAATAATTTACAAAACTTTGACTCAATTTGTCTGAAAAACTGATTTGATTCTCGAGTTTAACTCGCTGACTCAATTGTCCAGTCGCAGCCGTTAACAGCCCACTGGAAAGGAAGATTATCAGTGACTACTGAAAACATAAAAAATAAAAATAAAAGTCATATGGTCTACTTTTATGATGTTTTTGCATCCTTTTTTGAAGACTGAAAGTCCTATTAATTGTAATTGCATGGAAAAGAAAGACCACTAAGGAAAGTAAATCAGACAGTTTTGAAACATGATAAATAATGACAGAATTTTAATTTGTGGCTACTTTAATTCATACTTTGTCAATATGTTTCTAATTATATATACATGTCAATGTTTTTATGACTAAAGAACATGTTCCATAAGCATGAATCTAATTTACAAAGCATACTGATGCTAAGATGAGGACATGGAGAGAATAATTTCTGTGACTGTAACTGACATATTAACATCACTCTAGTGATACAATAAGGTAGGCCAATTACATCAACTAATTAAAACAATTAAAGCATGGAGGGCCTGGTATCTAAATTTCTGTCAAGCCTGGAGTCAGCTTATTAAAATAGTACTTTAATGAGGTACAGACGCTCTACCAGTGTCTCCTCTTTTGCTGGCCTGTTTCTTCCCGAGAGAGAGAGAGAGAGAGAGAGAGAGAGAGAGAGAGAGAGAGAGAGAGAGAGAGAGAGAGAGAGAGAGAGAGAGAGAGAGAGAGAGAGAGAGAGAGGGAGAGAGGTGAATGTGCATAGATGAATGTAATCCATTACATCACATTTTGATAATATGATTTTATCATATCTTTCACAAGGCATTATGTGTTCTGATTACCTGGTTTCACCACTACAATAACAAATAATCATAAAGCATAATATGACCAAAATCTGTGGATTGCTCAAACAATCGTGTCTTTGGTAGACCTGTTTATAGGCTGTATAATTATGCATTCACCATATCTAGAAAAAAATATCTAACATTACAATTTAATCTAAAATATAGTCAACCATCATGCAACATTCATACACTAAAAAATGCTGGGTTAAAAACAATGCAAGTGGGGTTGAAAACGGACAAACCCAGCGGTTGGGTTAAATGTTTGCCCAACGTGCTGGGCAGTTTTATTAAACCCAACTATTGTTTAAAAATGACTATATGGCTGGCTTAAAATGAACCCAAAATAGGTTGGAAAATAAAAATCAGACACATAATTACTAGAGGCAACAATAATAATCAAAAGATGAACATTTATTAATAAGCAATTTAATAAATGTTTATTGTTCAATTATTACTCATTAAACTAATTAATGAATGTTCATTTGTTAAACATATTAATAAATGTTCATTTCTAACATACTTTGGGTTCATTTTAAGCAGGCAATACAGTATTTTTTAAACAAGTTAAATAAAACCACCCAGCATGCAGGTTGGGCAAACATTTAACCCAACCACTGGGTTAAAACAACCCAATTGCAGGGTTTGTCCATTTTCAACCCAATTTGGGTTGTTTTTAACCCAGCATTTTTTAGTGTAGTTAACATGAGATTATACTTTCTCATACTAGAATAGTACTAGTATGACAACACTTATTTGTTGTAAAATAGGTTAAGCTTGCAAACAAATAAGTAACATTTCAAGATTCCGAGACTTCAGAAGGAATTCTGTATTGTTGTAAATTTCCATTGGCCACAAACACATCATCACTGGCTTTTATGTTCTCCTGTGGAGCATGAGCTCATGGGCCTGCTCCAATGAGATGATAAACTGCCTCCGATTCCATGATTCCAATTTGTAATTTTCAGAGTGCAGAGGTAAGACTAAGACGATTGATCAAATTGAGGAGCAAGTTGAGCGACCCTTCCCTCTCTCTCCCTCTTGTTCTCTCTCTCTTTTGCCCAAAGACCCTCTTTAAATATTCAGCTAGATTTATGAATGGTCACTGTCTCCCACAGCTATTTATATCTCTTATATTGACAGAAACACATTCAGGAAGAGGAATTAAATTTTGGTTTCTGCGAGTGCGACAGGGGAAGTTTGATAGAGCGTAGTCTCACTCGGAGGTGGGGGGCTGAAGCGCTCAGATTAATGTATTTTTTGGAACAAAAGTAGACATGGATTTATTCCTATTTTCCCTCTCTTTTTATGAAAAATTCAAATGAAGGTCAATTTTCAGGATTACCTGCCTCTCCGTAAAATGTTTCGGTACATTTATCATAAAGCAAATCAAAAATTAAAGACACAGGAGGCCATTTTAACAGAACCGAAGACATAGGTTTAAAAAAAAAAAAATAGATGTGGCTTTGTTTGATAACATATAGACTTGTAAAGTTACAGCGTCGGAAGTGCAATGTCATTTGATTTCACGCTCCAGGCGACTGCTGAACTGTCTTTACCTTTAATAATGCAAGTTCTGTGTCTGCCTCCTCATGTTCTCCACTCTGGTCTGGTCTCAACCTCAGGTGACATCACAGACACGCCAGTCTGTTGGGACACCGGCCCCGCCATTCGATCCGATTATTTAGGAAGGACAAAGTGCTGGTGTTGATGAAGAGCCTGCTCGAAAATCTGAGAGTGCAGAAATCAATGTGGATCCAGCGGGCCCCGGAGCATTGATCATGACTCCCTCTGCATTGACAATCCATGCCTTGTTTGGCTATGCGCGTGAATAGGGCGAAATGAGCCTCCAGTGAACACTTTCTGTACCATCTTCCTCGTGATCCCTGTCTCTCGCCCCCCCTTTCTCTGCCTCCGTATTGACACGGCTCCTGCCATGATTTATAATCACACAGTCAAAAGTTTTGAGTGAGGAAGCAAAGTTTGCAGGGCAGAACCTCAACAGTAAGCAACACCAGCACAAACAACTTTTTTTTTATTATTAATTCCTGGTTTTTACTTTAAGCGATGTTCTTGAGCGAAGGCAAACTTCTTGCCTTATACATTTTGCGGTGGAATCAATCCCTGAGAGCGAGCAGACACTCAAATGAGGGTCTCTCATTATGGACGGACATTGTTTGTCCAGAAATCCTTTCCTCCGCACCTTGTTAGAGATGTCCAGCCTGCATAATTGGAGCCGGCGCTGACAGACGCTTCACTGAAAGCTTTTGTAAATGACAAATGTTCCACCTCTCTGGGAAAGATGACCGTTTAAAAGAATGACGTCTCGTTATTGGTCCTGCAGATGATTTGGAAGGCTCTGGCAATCAAGCTGCTCCTAACAGTATCGAAGCATTTCCCCTGAATAAAGTAAGAAATCACCTCTCTTCAGGATGTCTGACTCCATTTAAAATGAAGGAGATGCTTAGTTTAGAATAGGTTTGCAATAAATAAACAGTCGGTTTATGATTAATTGGAGTTAAATTACTTGAAACCCATGTTACCATAAATTGACCAAGATGTACTATGTGAATCGTTAAAGCAGGATGAGGATATCAGAGGAATGAGATAACTAGAGCATTCTGAGTAACTAAAGACAGATCTTTTTTTTTTTTTTTACTTTCAAAACAGGTTAAGTTACACATCTGTTTTGAGATGCTCAGGTTCAACACGGACATTCCAAACACAGATGACTTCTTTTTGGGCTGTTTTTGTTTATAAAATCCAAGATTCCTCTGATTAGCTTGTCACTTTGTTTGGATTCAGGATAATCAAGTAAAAACCTTCATTATAAGAGTCAGATTTTCATTTGTGTACTGGAAAGAGTCTTGTGATGAATTCTATTTTATAAGAAACCACCTGTTGTGAACTTTTCAATGGAAGTGTCACCCTATTGCAACAGAACCGTGTAGCTTTTTCGCCTATTCTCACATATTGCACCTTCCTTATGCAATACATGCAGAGTAAGAGAAGATGAATGTCTTTGCTATTTATTCACAAATTAAATGTCTTGGATCCTGCAGATTGTTAAAGTGTTACTTCTGTTAAAATAATAACATGTTTTAAGATTCTATTTACAATAATGAATAAAAGAATATGTAATACAATCTTACACAACTCATTTTATGACAATGAACCAAAATGACAGAAGTCTTGCTGCGAGTTATGTGAATAACCTTAAATGAACCATTGTGCAATTGTAGCTCCTTTATATAGGGTGTAAAATTGCTGCCATCATTAGCTGGCAGACTGTTTGATGGCGGTGAAGACCTGGCAACCTCATGATCTTAGAGACACAAGTCCCATTTCAGCTCAGCACAAGATGTAACCAGGATAATTAGCAACCAGATCCTGACCATATAATTGAGAAAATGAAGACTGGAAAAGTTTAGTCTGAGTCTATGCTTGTTTATTTTTTGTGCAAGCCAAAGTCGTCATGAAATGAAATTCTAAATGCGTGTTACAGATCTTAATGTGAATGATTCATCCATGTAAATGTTTCATTAAAAAAATTATAATTTTGACCACGTAATTTTTAATCAAATTGTCATAACTGGATCACATAACAGGAATGCTGATGAATGGTGCGCAATAAGACCATGAATGCCTATTAAGGCAGTAAATGAAAGTGAAAGTGACGTGATGTGTAGCCAATTATGGTGTCCCATACTCAGAATTTGTGCTCTGCATTTCACCCATCCAGGTGCACGCACACAGCAGTGAGTATTGAACACAAACACACCGTGAACACACACCCGGAGCAGTGGGCAGGCATTTTTAGTTACGCCCGGGGAGCGATTGGGGGTTAGGTGCCTTGCTCAAGGGCACATCAGCTGTGATTAATGGAAGACAGCGCTGTTCATTCACTCACCTACACTTCCTGCCGGTACTGAGACTCGAACCTGCGACCTTCGGGTTACAAGTCAGACTCTATAATCAATTCATGTTGACTAATCAATGATTTTCACATTTTTGTTGCTCAAGGAAATAGTATGTATAAAACTTGATAAGTAAAGATACAAAGTTACAGGTACTTTTTATTTGTATTCCCTAACCGCAAGACTTCAGAGAGTGCCACATTTAGTTACCAGATACTTTAAAAGATGCAGACTCATCTTGGGAGGCGATTTGCCCCACAGAGCAGGAGACACAAATGTATCCCTCTTCTTCCTGCTCACAGACAGATTTAACACCAACCAGGTCAAAACACACTGCTTCCTTCCCGTCTGAAAGGAAGCCAGGAAGGCTTGCAGGAACCAGTGTGTGTGTGTGTGTGTGTATAGTGTTTGTTGCATTGTGTTTTTCAGGAACAGGCTGCCTTGAAGTACATTAAATTTGTTTCAATAGGCGAATGAAAGTAATTCACATCTGTTTAAATCTTTATATCTTTCAGTCAGACCTATGGAACGTGTACCGCATATCACAAACACTTCAGTCAGCATCAGACATGCTGTCTAATATTGATTCTTCCAAACATTTCTGCTGTTATTGTATGTACTGTCATAATTCTGCTATGACAACCACACCAACAACACTTTATACACAAAATGAATAGCTACAAAATGAGAAACACAATGTCTGTCATGACCTGGATTCCAAGGTGGGACTATCTAATTCTTCAAAACGAGTTAGACCATAGAAAAATAAACCACAACCTGAAAAATTGTCACAAAATTAATTTTAATAATGTTATTGTAACTGCCTGGTCTGAAGGAGGCTTAAAAAGGCAAAGAGTCTGTTATATACACTACAATTCAAAGTTTGGGTTTATAAATTTTTTTTTTTTTTAAATGTTCATTAAGGCTGAATCAAAAATACAGTAAAATTGTAAAATATTATTACAATTTAAAATAACTTTTCTGTTTTAATACATTTAAAAATGTCACATGATCATTCTAATATGCTGATTTGCTGATCAATAAATATTTCTTATTTTTATCAATGTTGAAAACAGTTGTGCAGCTTAGTATTTTTATGGAAACACTGATTATTTTCAAGATTCTTTCATGAATAGATAGAACAACATTCATGTGAAATAGGACATTGAAATAATAATTTAAATATTGCCAATATAAATGTTTTCACTGTCACTTTTGGTCAATTTAATGCATCCTTGCTAAATAAAAGTATTAATTTAAAAATCTTACTGACTCCAAACTTCAAATACAACATCAAGTTCTGGAGGGCATGTTGTTGAAAGTGAAAGTAAAGTACACAGTTTGATTTATTTTAGATTCACCATCTAATTTACTGCAGTACAGCAGAGATACAACAACTACCTTTTGAAACCAGTGGGTGAGGAGGTAATTCTGCCGACCGGTCCCTGTTGTTGCTATTATCTGCTTTATTGAACATAGCACTCCGTTTCCACTACCATTTACATAAACGGAGGAGTCTATATATTAAAGTAGCATCAAATGACTCATGACTTGGGAGAGGGGGGACCGGTGGCCCCATCCCTCTCTCCTCTTTATGCTCCTCTCTGCCTATCCACCTCTGCATTGCAAAGCCCCTTACATTAAATTGTGATAGATGAAGAGCGGAGGGCATTCATACAAATCAATGACTTTAGTGTATGTGTCATTAGCTTGAGAGATGCAGGCAACGGTCAGTGCCATAAATCAAGCGATGATCGGCCTGTCTGAGACGTGGAGCGGCTCCTCGCACAGCCGCATGCATTAGCGGGCGAAGAGAGACGAGAAGAGTCCGGAAAGAACAGGAAAGTGGCTCCTCCGCTTATTAGCGGCATGCTTGGTTAGTGTGCGATCTAACACACTGAATGATGCCGTTGTTTTTTAATGTATATTTAAAAGTGAGCTGAATCTGGCATATCCCTGATGACCAGGCCAGCCGGTGGATTAATGGCTGTGCTCTTGCTACTTTGACACCAATACTGATGGCAGAGATCTAGCGACCCAGAACTCCAGAGAGACAGCAGTCAATAGCAGACCCTCTCACCCAGTGAACCACAGCAGGAGGAAAATCATTCTCACAATTTACCACAGAGAATAGCATTTAATATAGACTAAAATGTGCAAGATTGCAGATTCAGTGTAATTAGACTAAACAGTACAGAAGTCCATACAGAAGCAACACTGAAACATACTGAACGATGAACCTGTGAGCAGGAAATGGTGTGAGCAGTGTATCATCGCAAGGCTTTGCACTTCCTGCTTAATCTGAAAGACTCACATTGTGTAACACTATCAGAACCTATCAGCCACTAAAATATATAATTTCGTGTCTATTTTGGTAAAATGACTATGAATTAACATACATAATCATTAAAAAACTGTCTGTTGTCTTACCTGTCACTTTCACACATCCAAATCCAATGAGACTTAATTCTCTATTTTTGGTGATTGTCATTTTGTTGTTGCAGCCTATATACCAATTAAAATTGCAGGCATAATTACTTTTATTGTGCATAGTGTTTACTGTCAGTTAAGATCTGTTTGATGGAGACATTTTGAACTTCATTTTCCTAAGCGGTAATCACTGTAATTTACTACATGTCTGTTTGATTTTATTAAATCAAGTATAATGTAAGAGATGTTTTGTCAAGTATAAAATGTGCGTCACGTGGTAAATTCGACATTAACATGTATTATTCAAGTCAATAACTAAAAAATATTATTTTCTATTATTGAATCAACCGAAGAAAAGTAATTTTTATGGCCCAGATAAAAAAGAAATAGCTCCTCAATGTAACTACTGAACATTCTCATTTTTCACGGTGTACTTTAACCTTCTGAACTAAACACTGCATGTAAAATTGAGGAGAAAGAGACAAAGTAAGAAAACAAGACAGCAAGAGAACAACAGGTTTTTCAAATTTCATATTTTATGGAATGGTGAACGACAGCAATCTTCTATTTCTTATGAAACACATTCATCTTTCTCTTGCTGATCTAGAGGGTTCAGTTTGGAAATGGTGAAATCGCACACTTGTGACTCATTTAACATGCTCATTTTGGAAAGAAAAAGAAAAAGGAAATGTCTTGTAGACTTCAAACAAAATCATTAACATATAAAATATATCAGATTTTTTTTATATATATACTAGACAGTATGGACAAAGCAATCAAACTAACAGCACAGACTGAATTTCCATAGTTCTCTCTAGAGGCCATATCTGCATTTGATCTAAAGAAATTAAAACTAATTATATATTTATAAACACAGTTATATTCATTTTTTGTCTTTGATGTTTGTGCTCATTTCTGGCATAGAGAAAATTAATCAATTATAATTTTCTCTAACGACACTTCCGTTAAATCTTATATTTTGATATGTGCTCAGTATTGTGCTAGTTTGACGTGCATCGAACTACAAAGGAAAGAGGGAGTATCTGTATATGCTTCAAATACAGTTAAATTGTGTTTGTGCAGGAATAAATGCAGATATATTTGTTTCTGTAAATTCTCTTGACACAAGTACAAAGGCCAATGAACATACACTCTCGCCCTTCCAGAACATACACACACTCTCCAGGTTGACATATCCAGACACCACCTGACCCGCTGCTTACATAATGTCCTAACAATGGTTCCATTTCCAACACTTCCTCTTACAGCATCTCTAGCTATATAGCCATTGACACCATTGGACATCGGTATCATTAGCCGATTAGGCGAAACACAATGGGGGCAAGATCTCACAAAGCTGCAGAATTGGGGATTAAGATGAAAAGGTGGATGACGAAGGCCCTGAGGCGCGATGAACCCTTCCCAATTACTCCACTCCGGGACCCGAGCTCAGAGGGGTCATGCATTAAAGCGAATAAATGTATCTGAAATGATCCCCGATCCTGAGTTAAACAAACCAACATCCACCCTAGGGTTTAACATACAATTGACTCCCTCTTGGGAGAGGGAGAGAGAGAGAGAGTCTTACAACATATCAACCCACCTTCAAAATGAGCATCTGAGATTGACAGAAAGAGAAAGACAACCGGAAACACTCTCTTTCCAGAGCTCCAGTGACTACCTGCCTGCTTCCCCATCCTTCCCTTGTTTTCTTTTATTCCTTTATTCTTGAAGGAGCCTAATTAGCCGTTGCTGAGGGCCTCTTTCTCCCTGCCCTTAAATCAGTAATTGGTTTCAGTGCTGAGACTGTCAAGAAATTAACACATCACACCCTGACAGCAGCTGTTTTTTTCCTCTTATTTGTCATCTGAATCGCCACTGATTTGCCAGAGAGCATAACAAATGAGTGGTTGGTAATCAGAGGCTACTCTCTGGGGTGGAAGTGTGTGAGAGCGTTTGTGTCTGAAGGAGACAAGAGCGAGAATGGGAGAGGAGAGTTAGTGAGGATGTTGATGCCTGCAGAAGTTCTCTATGATTGATATTCAACAATTTTTCACTTGTGAATATGGCCGGCTATGCTAGCATGTACACTGTGCGTGTGTAATTTCTTCTGCCAGGATGCTAAGTACTCAAAAAGCACAAGAGTAAAGTGTTGAGGTCTATTCTGAGGTGGCCATCTCGAAGATTCAGGGCTCGACTCATACATGGTCAAGCTAAACCCCCCTCATGGATGCATATATTCATCCTTCTCTTCAGTCATTTGTCCAGGGTCAGCAGACAGCCACCGACAGATTAGAACAATCATGATTTAAGGATTAGAGCACAATCACCAAGTCACTGATAAGACGGCCATTTAACACCACAGATAAGATCAGCGCACGACTGGGTTAGGTGAAGGACACGACTACATTTCCTCTTTAAAAAGTTGACTGCATGACTCATTTAAATGCCAAAACAGCAAACTCGTTTATCTAAAGAAAGTATAATGTAATAATAAATTATTATAAAATTATTATTAATTATTATTATTATTAAAAAAAAATCAAAAAGAATTTCATAGGTAAATGCTGTAAAACAGCACAACTTTTTTCATAATAATAAGAAATGTTTCTTCAGCAGCAAATCAGCATATTAGAATGATTTCTGAAGGATCATGTGACACTGAAGACTGGAGAAATGGCTGCTGAAAATTCAGCTTTTCCATAAAATAAATGTTACATTTTAAAACGTATTAAAATAGGAAACAGTTATTTTAAATTGTAATAAAATTTCACTTTACTGTTTTTACTGTATTTTTGATAAACTAAATGTAGCCTTTGTGAACATAAGATAATTCTTTCACTTTTTTAAATCTTACCGACCTTTTAAATTGTGTTTACTACTTATCTGATTGCAGACTTACAAACAGAGCAGAGTTTTAAATCTTACATTTTTCTAAATATAATTAATATTTTGCAAGTTTAAATAAAATTTTAAATCTCAGATTTTCAGTGTGGTTCCAGACATTAAACTCCACTGTATATGTATACTGTATGTAATGCTGAATAATATGAATTTTCTTCAGTTACATGATTATTAGGAACTAGTGTGACGTGTGTGGCTGTAGTAAGCACACAATGCATGAGTTTCAATGTAATAAACAGTCCTTAATAATAAATCCAGGAAGAAACAAAGGAGAGCACAACTATGTTAAACCATAGACAATACCAGACAAAGAACTAAGGAACCTAAGGGCTTAAATACACAGGGAGATTTAATTAACCAGAACAGAAACAGGTGTGGGATTAATTAGAAACTAATGACCAAGGAACACAGACAAAACTGGACATAACCCTGACATAACGAGGGAGGGAGGAGACAAGGTGGAGCCGACTGTTTGATAAGCCGAGGTGGAGTGACAGGCTCGGAACTGGCTGTTATAGACAGAGGAGGTGGAAGAGGGAGGATGGACAGGACCAGCGAAGACAGAAGACACAGGGAAATATCCTCTTCTAATTCCTCATTTTATGGCTCCACTCCATGTCCTCAAACTACGAGGACACTGACAGTGACGGATGGTGTAGCAGGCTCACTCACCTGGTCATACAATCCGTAGGGCTCGGGCTCTGGAGCGATGATTGGCTCAGTCTTTGTTTCATATGGCGCCGACATCATGGCAGACTCGGTGTCTGCAATGGGCTCTGGCATACGCTCCATGCAGGGTGTGAGAGGCGGATGGCTGGGCTCTGGGTCCGAAGTGGGGCTAGTGATTTTCTCCTCAGCAGGGCAGCTGGAGAACGCCGATCTGTTGTTCACCAATACCCACTCCACAAACACGGCAAAATCTCCCTGAAGACCAACACCGGGCAGGTGTGGCTTGGATCGCTCGCTGAGGCTGGTACAATAAAACACACAAAGTGAGCGACCAGGATAGTGTGTGAGGCACGCCAGAGCTAAAAAGTCCTTGGTGTGGTCCTCTAGTTTTCGCCGCTTCTGCTCTAATCAGATCAGCTTGACGGCCGACAAGTCCATTACCAAAAAAGGGGAGAAAAAAATCTTATCTGGGTCCCATATTCTGTCATGTGTGTGGCTGTAGTAAGAGCATGACGCAAGAGGTTCAGAGAAATAAACATTCTTTAATAATAAATCCAAGAGAGACCCGGGAGAACACAACCACATCAAACCATAGACAATACCAGACAAAGAACTAAGGAAACTAAGGGCTAAAATACACAGGGAGAGTTAATTAACCAGAACAAAAACAGGTGTGGGGTTAATCAGAAACTAATGGCCAAGGAACAAAGACAAAACCAAAACACAATGGAACTGAACAGACATAGACATAACCCTGAAAAATAACAGGTGCATAATGAAGTTAATCTTTACATTTAAGCAGTAAATGTATTTAAAATGTTCTAGTATTTAGAGTGTAACATGTTCTCTAATCAGAGAATGTTAGAAATGCAGACGGTGAGAGTCTGTGAGAGGCAGAGATGTATCCCGCCTGTCCATAAATCCCTCAAACTCTACAGGCAGATAATGGCCCAATTAACCTTTTCAAACTACCACTGTCAGCACAATTTGCCGTGGCTTTTTACGAAATGAACTTCCCTTGGCGGCAAACTGTGTGAGATTCAGATCACAGTGAGGGCCTGCCGCCCTTTGGTCATCTCTTACCGACCCTCCAACATGTTCTAGTCCCTCAGTGAAGTTTTCAGCTCTCCGATCCTCCATTTTGCCTACTTACTGCTCTTCTCTGACCGTTTCTGTAATCAGTACAGTGAAGGACACTGGACTAGCGTTAGCTTTTGAGTGGAAGGCCGTACAGGTCAGATTGTAGTCCAGATGAAGAGAGTGGAGAGGGGTGGAGGTGGCAGCGAGGCTTAAATTGGCCCTCTTGCACCTGCACGCTTGTGACGCCAATGTCACTCGGACTGTAGCAGGGAGAGGTCAAGAGGCTCATTGTTACGTCCTCACCTCCTCAAACCAAGCAGTCACCTCAAAGTTCACCATCATTAGACAGAACAGCACATAGCCATTCTCTCTTTAAAAATGTGAAGCTAAAGAAGTTCTCATTAGTCCTCGTAAGACATAATTGCACAAGTGCACACTGATTACACATCACAGAAAATGGTTTCAGTACTTATTTAGCTCACAGGCATATCATCTCAGGTGTTAAATGTATGGAGTGTAAAAATAAAGAACATATTAAGACTATTAGTCCCACGCACATGGTGACATATCAGTTTGGCTCCGTTTAACTTAAACAGTTTATCCATTAGAAAATATCATGTTTGTTCATTTGCTTCATGACGTAAAACCACGTTCATTTTTCGAAAAGGTGAGGTTAAATTAAAAAGCGCCACTTATACGAACGCCCATAATCTAATAAAGAGACCCGTCTGGAAGAAAGTCGCAGCGGTCTTGTCAGTGTCACCTCACATTAATCAAGCAGTCCGGTGCTTAAATTGTTAGGTGGGTGCAAGGACAGAGAAATAAAAAATCTCAAGAAACAGTAGCGTTGAAAAAGAAGAGCCCGGGTGCAACTGCTGTCATTCAGGAAATATATCCGAGTCTATAAAGTGTTCCCTCGGGTCCTTGTTGTGTCTTTCACTGTCTGTAGGTGTGTACTCACTCCATCTCAGTGCTGTCACACAACAAGAACAGTCTATTTGGGTCTTGCATGTTAGCCAGTGTTTGTTTGTGTGTGTGTGTGTGACTGACACCCTGAGGCTACAAATACAGTTATACAAAACAAGGGTGGAAAGAGGCCGCCGTATGATATTTCTTGATTTTGACAAGCGCCCTGCCAAGGTGAAATTGTTTCTGATGTGCTTTTGAGGCACTTCCCTCTTCCAAAAGCCTTGTACATGAAGTTAGTGTTGTTTTCTACCTCATCTCCTTTCCAACGTGGCGGCAGGCTGGGGAGAGAGGCGGCTTTTGCGCCTTCGTGTTTCGCGAAATTGGACTGCCTCTCCCCATTATTGTAAACATCATCCCCGCCGACATGGCTGGCAGTTGCCGTGGCGTCGGACCTGGCTGCCTTGGATACATCTGCTAAAACACATCCATTAAGGCCAAACTACTTTTGATTTACATGTTGAGACTTTTTAAAAGTGTCACATCCAGTGGCATTTGCCCAGACAACTCGCCTGTGTCGCACAAGACCCACCAGCTTGCTCTCTCTCTCTCTCTCTCTCTTTCTCCCTCGCAGCCTTTATTTGTTCTTTTTTCTTCCTCTTCATTTTTTTTTCCCAAAGGAAGAATTCTCTTTCGTTCAGCATTGGTCACATCACACCAGGCAACCCCTCATGGCTCGGTAAACAACGCTCTTCAACTAGCGTTCGCTCCTCTCCCTTTCTCTCTTCTGCCTCATTACTGCATAAGCACAACTTAATGACCTTATCGTCAATGCAGTTCCCTATCACCTGTCACACCAGCAATTAATTTGATTCCAGCTATAAATTATGGCAGATCTTTTCTTTCTTTTTTCCTTTTTGTGTCAGAATGTAATTTATAATGATTAGGGGAAAAAAATATATGTGACATGGGTATCATGAGAAAGGACAACAAAATGCTCATTAAGGATGTAGAAATTGTCCATGAGGCTTTTGTTGTCTAAGGTCTCACTGTAATTAAACTTGTATCAGCTAGTTCATAAAGAACAGACAATTAAAGCACAAGAATGGCTAAACAATAGGCCATAGGTTTTCGAGTGGTGCGCTGCAGAACGGTAGCGATAAAAGAGATAATTAGCTACTTTTGTCACATTAGTTATGGAAGTTATGGAATAACTTATATTTGTTCAAATTTCTCAAAACAATGTGCTGAATGAGTGTCATAAAAATTGCCCCTCAAGTTCTCATTAAAGTCAAATGGCGGCAATAGACCCATCGCGTACTTCAAATTTTCTTGACAAATGTTCCTCTCAGATCAAAGTTATGAAACAAGCCATCTCCGCATCAGCATGCATCATGTGTTGTGTTAAAAGCATCGCTACTGACAGTTTCTCTTTGATTCCTCTGACTGACAAGCTCACCACATCCAACGCGCCGTTACGTGTCCCATGTATCAATTAGAGACCTCGATCTGATTATATCTAACTTACTAGACCTTGTATGTATTACATGGCTGCCTTTAGACACGCTGGAGGGCAATGCTTCATCTTCACTTGGCAAAGATTTTATGAATCCAAGCGATTTCATAAAAGTCCCATTATATCTGAATTTACTGCTGTTATGGCTTACGATACAAATATCTCAGCAAGGTGTGAATGTCGCCAGTGGCTATGCTTGTAAAGAATGAGGCGGTAATATGTAGCGTGTGTGTGAGAGAATATGTTCTGAATGATAATATGACTTCCTTGCACAGTAGGACTATATAAAAGATACTCATGAATGTATTATGGGTAATGGATTAGTTGAGTGTTTTTATGGACGTTTTGATTCTCACATATGTTAGCGAGCAAATTACTTAGTTTTCACAAAAATGCTCGGGGCAGATCGTCACAACACGGCCGAGTTCATGATTCATTTATTAAAAGAATTTGTCAATGTTACATCAGCCCGAAAAGGAAAAGAACAGAGAACGAGGAATTTTTCTGGCAAAAGACCACCATAAAACGCACAGGTCATGTATTTGAGGCAAAAGAGCCAGTATTGGTACTGAAAGGGTTCAGAAGGTTATTCTAGATTTACTAGCACACAGATTTCTTGTTTAATTTTGCTCGTTATTTTATCATTTTCATTTTGTCATTGTTCCGATGAGCGCTCTGCGAGGACCTCTGTGGCTTTTCCTTTATTGGGTCATAATAAAGGAAATAAAGGCTTGTATGTTATGACCGGTTAAAAGGCGTCACCTTAGATTTGAGCCCCCACACATCAGGAGGATCTCAGATATGTTTCTAATGTTAAAGATGAGCACCTTGACCCCATTATTAAGAGAAGTCTTTATGCACAGAGATAAAAACCACCTAAATGTGTGACAAATGCACTGAGGGCGCCTTTATGTGACTTCTTCAATCAATAGAATCTTAAATATTTTCCACAATAAAATGAGAATTATGCATCTTGAGCTGATTGAATTATACAGGTAATTGCACATCTCATCATGTTCCCCACCGCCTGTTCACTTGATCTATTAACATAGTTTCCTGATCGTTCTTCCAGCACACACTACATCTGAGGATGGGATTGAGGAGAGGGTCAAGGACACCTAAACTTTTCATCCTCAGGTACTGGACTAATCATGCTATAAATAATAATAACTAAAAAAAATATATATATATATATATATATATATATATATGTCATATACATGTATATAATATGTATATAAGTCTAAAGTGTGAAAATAGATGTGTAAACTAAATGCAGTTACAGCAAACTCAAAATACTTTTAAAATACTCTTTATTCTCAAATAAAATAATAATAATAGCTTTTTCAGGTTACTTGCAACATTATAAAGGTACTGCAACATAATGCATACTGTAGTCAATCAGTAAGAATGATAGACTGACCTCTAAACTTTTATCTCAATATACAGTAGTGATACATATATGGAATATTCCTTGCATACCCAAATAATAATAACAATAATAATAAAAATGAATAAAATTATAATGTCTCAACATTTTTGAGACAAAGACTAGCTCAAACTACATTTTTCACTAATGCAAGGAAAATATGGTTAAATAATCCAGATGGCATAAGGACAAAAATATATATTTTTAAAAAATGCAAAAAACAGATTCAGCGTGGGGATGAATATTTACGACCTTTATATTTTCCCAATTCACTCGACTTTGACATATACAGTCAATTTCGGACCTGCCTACACTTATGTACAGCACATCACAATATTTAAGTGTGGTGCTTTTTTGTTTTGGCTTTCCTCTGTAATGAGACATCTTTTGTATCAAAAGAGGAATATGTCACAGTAGCAGCCCAGGTTTCAAGGACAATTGAACTCTATTGGAGAGAAATTAGGTTTGGTCTTCAGCTTATGATAAACTATGGCGCCACTGCACCTAATGACCCTTGTGATGTTCTTCTGAATGGGTCAATGACTAATAAGCAAATATCACACTTAGTATGCCGTTGCTATCGTCTGTCACAATTAAGCTTTTTCTTCCTTCTCCTCCGTTTGACTTGTTTTCCCAGAGAATTCTGGTAATAACTCAGATGAATGTAGAATTAAGCTGTCTATGTGTGGTGTTTCTGTAACTGCAAATCTGATGAACTGAACATCCAGATATTTTTACATGTACTTAAAGCCACTTGAATTAAATATTATTCATCAACTAATGCAGTGACTGATTTGAAAACCAATCCAAGCACTATTTAGGAATGCAATTTGCAATTTGCTTATATTAGACACTATCTAATATTAATAAGAAGAGAAATAATCACATATAGATTTTCATGCGTGCTTATACGAACAATTATAGTGTTTCAAATGATCTATTATTCTCTTTCTTTGGCTAAATAAGTGTATATGATACCATTCATCAAGTGCGGATGAGGGGCTGACATGTCTTCCCTCTTCCATTCATCATGATTATAGGGTGATCTGTCTCATTTTGTGTCTAAAGCCGTGTGGCCAGCGTTTTTCACCTGTTTCCTTTACTCACACAGTGATTGACATTATTACATAAATGAACGCTTGCTCTTGGTTTCTGTTTTATGAAAAAAGACTTTTTTGTGTCGTGTGGAGAAAATGAATAGTGTTTGCCTATTCAAAATATATACTCTGCTACTGAGTGTTGAATTAGTGATATATACGCGCCAGGTAATGTCAATATGCATGCATGTGGACACATCCAGATAAACACACTCGGAGGGAGGTGAAGTGAAATGAAGTGTGTAAAGTGCATAGCAGTCCTGGCCTTGATATGTACTTGATATGCCCTAATGTATATATCACCTTGATATGTAAAGCGCACAAAGCGTAATTTCAAAACAAAACATCTAAATAACTTTCACAAAATAAGATACACATAAAACAGTTCTGGTTAAAGTGTTAGTTCACCCAAAAATTAAATTTCTGTCATTAATTACTCACCCTCATGTCATTCATCTTCAGAACACAAATTAAGATATTTTTGGTAACACTTTATTTTAGGGTCTTTTAACTAGTTGTTTATTAGCATGCATATTACTAGAATATTGGCTGTTTATTAGACAAAACAAAAATAATGACTTTATTCAACAATATCTTCTCTTCTGTGTCATTCTCATACGCTGTTTACGTCCAGCGCTTCCAGGTTCTACGTCAGAACAGCGACTCATTATTGGCCGGCTCCTGCCTCAGCATCACACGCATGCGTCGAGCTGCTCGCGTGATCAGCTTTGGCCAATACTGAGTCGGCATTCGGACGTAAACACGGAAGCCTTCACTGTGCTTACTGTGGCAGCTACGCAAGGACAATGACATTGAAGAGAAGATATTGTTGAATAAAGTGGTTATTTTTGTTTTGTTTTTGTGCACAAAAAGTATTCTGGTCACTTCGTAAAATTAAGGTTGAACCACTGTAGTCACGTCGACTGTTTTAACGATGTCTTTAGTACCTTTCTGGACCTTGAAAGTGGTGATTATATTGCTGTCTATGGACGAGTCATGTACCTCTAAGATTTCATCAAAAATATCTTAATTTGTGTTCTGAAGATGAACGAAGGTCTTACAGGTGTGGAACGACATGAGGGTGAGTAATTAATGACAGAATTTTTATTTTTGGGTGAACTAACCCTATCATTGAAGATTCATAACTGTCTTTTGCCTGATAATCACAATTTCAACATGCTTATAACATGCTTATACCAGTACAATTAATCGTTGTCTCTCATTATAATCCCATTAGAAGTCAAACTTATTAACATCCTCTTCCATTTAACTATATGCGCTTTGAGTTGGACGGATTTAGTATTGCTGCAGAGGAAGAGCGCACACACACATAAAATCAAACGCACACACACACGCACAAATCATATTTCTTCATTTCTGCCAAAGCAAATGCATTTAGTTGGTGACACAAAACAATGCTTTACCCAATTAAACATTTGATAACCAAGTCTTAATATCATCTGCAGTTGATATAAGAGACATAGAAATGAACTTCATAATCATTCTCATTCTCAGAAATATTTCAGGCCGCAGCAGGCAACAGAAAGAGGCCCTAATGCAGTCCGTATCCACCGCAGTGGCAGAAACACATTTCCAAATGGCACACACTCACACTCCACTCAACACAGACAATCCATCGCCTGACAATCTGAGACACACGCAGAGATGGAACTCATCTCTCACTTCCTCCTCGCCCGCCTCTATCTGCAATGCAAAATTAACCTCACTTTAATCTGAGTGTGCAGGGGCAGGGTGGAGAGGTGGGGAACTGGGCCCTGATGAAGAGCCGCCAACGACGCAAGAGTTCAAATCTGGTGTGTCACTCAATTATATTTCCTTGTTTTGCCTGTCCTTGAGAGGAAACCCCTCTGCTCAGCCACATTATTCTAGTTCCATAACAAATGACACTGCAACACCCTGAGCACAGCAGCGCACCATGTACGAGCAGGCGTGTGTGTGTAAACGGCGAGTAATATTCTCCGTCTGTTTGGCAAAAATGACTTTCTTTTTGATGTAAAGGTGGCGCGTGTGTGGCTGCGCGTGGTGGGGAGGATGTGAAATTGTCTAATGTTGATTGTGATTGTCAAGCGCAGGCCGGCCCAATTATATCACTGAATCTTTGTTAAGCAGGCCTTGAAAATGCCTGACAGTATAATTAATCTTGCCATATGAACAAAGAGACCCTGCTCAATAGTATTGAGGACGCTTATTAAAAATACTAAACACCCTCTGCACCCTTTTGAAAATGTGATGTGGGGTGGGGGGGCTTTTGAAATAGCAAGACGCAAGTCATTATCTTTTTGTTTAGCTTTTTTTTTTAATCCAGAGGTGAAATTGATATTAAGGGGGAGGGAGCCGCGATTTTGCAGAATGATGAAAAATGATGCCTGTGAATACGAGATATCATTTTGAAAATGATGCTGCTCTCTCGTGGAGCTGACGATATACTGCTTTAATTAGAGTTTCGCAATGATAAGACACCACATCACAGAGTTTGAGGTGTTATTCACAATCCTTTAATTTATAAAATATAACAACATTACACTCACACTAATTGCACTGTGTGTAAAAATGAATGATCTGTTCCTGAGGAATGGCCAGTGTTACTAAAACAGAAATATGATGCCTGCTGGTACAGTGTTAATATATCGCTGTACTTATTCCCTTATGTTCTGCCGCACTCATTTATATGACACCACAGAACTACAGTAAGGTCACAGCTTTCAGACAGATTGGTTAAATAACCTCTTTAAAGACATTCAAGATTTATACATTCATCAATAAAGAGACAAAAACTGAACAATCAAGGATGAAGGATGATTTCATCAGCAGAGCAAAGGTTAGATGTTAGTGTGCGCTTGACTTCAGTCAAAGTCCCTTTAAGGTAAGTGAGTGCACTCGATGAATATAACAACAACGGTATCATGATTTTGAACTTTAGCTAAAAACAAACAAACAAAACACACTTGTAGGGTTTTTGTGTTTAGTATGATTTAGTATGGTTCCCATTATGTAGGAAACAGATACTGTACCTAGACCACACACACACTGGTACTCCTTTTATTATGAGGGCATTCCATAGGAATAATGGTTTCATACTGAGCTAATCTATCTATCCACAGTTTCTATTGCCTAATCCTACTGCTACCCCTAAATATAAACCTTACAGAAAACTTTTTGCATTTGTACATTTTCAATAAAACAATAAAAAACTGTTTACTGTTCATTTATTTGAATTACGAGGACATCTGCACGCCGTCATAATGTATGGGGTGTGGCCTGAAACCTGAATACACTACATTATGAGGTAATTATGCTACATTGGGTCCTCATAGGTCAAAACAGGCGTGCGCGCGCACACACACACACACACACACACATCCTTGTTTATACTACAACAACAACATCTTAAAAATCATACATAAGAATGTTTGACAAAATCTTAATAGTCACTATAGTATGGCCCTTCCCTACACTATACCTAAACCTACCCGTCATAGGAACCTAACATAATTTTAACATTCTTATATATATATATATATATATATATATATATATATATATATATAAAAGAATGTTTCAACATTTTAAAAATGTGTCTTAAGTTTCTTCTGGACCCACAAAGAAATAAATACAAGTTCACACACACACACACACACACACACACACACACACACACACACACACACACACACACACACACACACGCGTTTGTTTTTGTGAATTGTGGGGACATTCCATAGGCGTTATGGATTTAATACAGTACAAACCGTACTTTCTATCACCCTACACTACCCCTACCTCTAAACCTACCCATCACAGGAAACTGTGCACATTTTTACTTTCTCAAAAAAACTCATTCTGTATGATTTAGAAGCCTTTTAATACCTATGTCATACCCATGTCATTATACAAATTTGTGTCCTGATATGTCACAAAACATGTGCACACACACACACACACACACACACACACACACACACACACACGGTCCCCACAATGTAGGGAATACCTGGACCACAAGCACACACGCAAAAAGCATTTAACTGGTCCAGCTAACGTACATGCAGTGTTGGTGAAACTAAAAACTAATAAGCCACAAACTAATTGTAATTTAAAGTAGTTAAACTACAGACAGTTTAAAAAAAAAATAGTTAGCTACACTTAAATCTACTACCAAAAGTACCTACAAATATGTTTTTATAAATTAAAAATATACACCACCTATTAGTTTGTGGTCAGTAATTATTTTTTAATGTTTTTGAAAGAAGTCCCTTATGCTCACCATGGCTGCATTTATTTAATCAAAATACAGTAAACTGTTTCCTAATTTAATATATGTTTAAAACGTAATTTATTCCTGTGATGACAGCTGAATTTTCAGCAGTCATTACTGAAGTCTTTTTTAATATGCTGATTTGGTGCTCAAGAAACATTTCTTATTATTATCAATATTGAAAACTGTCCAATTATATAATTAAAATTCATATTTTTGCTGGTTAAAAAACAATAAGGGTTTTAAATGAATGAACATTTAGCAGTACTAAACTTTAACAGGTAAATGACTATCCTAAACACTGTATTCTAAATGCAAAAAAGTAGTACATTGTAGCCTACAGGGTTTGAATCTGTTGATAATGAACTGTCTGAGAGAACCAGCTGATTAAAGTGGACTACACTGAAACAAACAGGAAAACAAACAGACAAATGGCCATTTAAGTGTAAAGCAGAACTTGACTCATGTTGAGCATTGTGATGCCTCTATCAAACACAGACACAGACTGATACCCTTAACTGCAAAGAAGGACTTCAGTCGCCAGATTTAGCATTACGTTTTCTCCCATTCATATGTATATGAGTGGACCACCTCCTCCCCTTATAACATCCCTGCTCCAGTGTAGCGCAGCACACTTTGTACAGAGCGCAGACTCCCCATGCCTCAGTTCTTCAGGATTACTTAAATCAGTGGAGAGTTCCTCCCCTCCACCTTCCTCCTCTTTTCATGGTTCA
This sequence comes from Ctenopharyngodon idella, assembly GCF_019924925.1. Lineage (NCBI taxonomy): Eukaryota > Metazoa > Chordata > Actinopteri > Cypriniformes > Xenocyprididae > Ctenopharyngodon > Ctenopharyngodon idella. Next base: position 17,435,509 of record NC_067226.1, read on the forward strand.
CAAGCCAAAGCTGCCCCGGCCAACAGCCCCATCAGAACCTCCTCAGTACCGCCACTGGGCCGATGCGAGCAGAGCGTGGGGTGAGATCGAGGGGGCAACGCAAGGTGCCACAGAGGTGGAGATGCCTAATTTAGCAGAAATACCATCTCACGAGCTACAAGCCAGATCAGCCTTGCAACCGCAAAATCATTTTAATATATTCCCAGCGCTACTTGTGAATATTAATTTTAAAAATTAATTATTAATTTTGCCCCTGGCATGGCAAGATATACTCGTTTTAATTAGTGTACCGTACTCCCCTACAATTAAAATATAATTGATGTCCATATATATTGACAGCCGCTGTGATCGCTTTTCTTGCTGGTGTCAACACAGGCAGGGCAGAGATTCTGCCATACTCTCTGGTCCATTTAGTCAGCGCCGCTTTTCAGATCCGTCCCACCGTTTTTGACATAAACAGACAAAATATGGCCTTGATGCCTGTAATTATAAAGGTAGACACTTTAAACTGAGCATTGGGTTTGTCATTCCAAACCTGAATGACCTCCTTTCTTCTGTGGCACACAAAATGTGCCATTTAAAGGATATTTTGGCTATTTTATGTAATATCAAAAAAAAAAAAAAAAAAAAAAAAAACTATATGGCTTTTTGAAGCTTAAAAAGCTTCTGTCCACGCTCATTATGATTGCGTCGGAAAGAGTGACTGGTACATTATTCGTTAGTCTTATTTTGTGCTCCATTGAAGAAAGTCAGTGCTACAGGTTTTAAACAACATGAAAGTAAACAATGATAAAAAAATTCTATGTTGTTTTGTTTATTCTTCTGGCTCTTATTATCGCACCAATGGTGGAGTCAGAGCAACACGTAGACGTCTGTGCTGTATGTGCGTGTTTTGTATGATTTGTCTGGCATGTGTGCATGTGTGTGTGTGTGTTTCCCTCTCTCTCCATCCAACCTGCTTCCCCTCGTTCCCTTCCTCTTCCTCTCTTTCTGCATGGGGAGGTGGCAGATGGATGTGTGAGAAGCAAGAAATCTGCTTCTGTCCGTGTCAGTTCTGCTCTACAGAGCACTGATAACTGAATAATAATCCCTCTCTCTCACTCTCGTTCCTCTGCACCTCCTTCTTTCTCTTTCTATTCTCATTCCCTTCTCTTCATCTGAACATCCCCTCCTTCCTTTTTTTACTGTTTATCACATCTCACTAGTTCATATTAAACTTTCTCTATCAGCTTTCACCATCCACTGTGTTAAAAAGATCCTGTCATCACTTCCTCTCACAGAGCCTCACAGTGACCAGCAGCAGAAGCACATGTCACAGGAACATCTGCAAAATAGCTGTACAAATATACATCAAGCTGCTGTTTTTCCATCAATTATCTAAGATTACAATTATATATAAAATAAAATGTATTCACTTACCTATTTCTCTCTTGTTAAGATGTAACACTGAGATATGGATTTAGATTGTATTATTTTCCATTGTGAAACTTGGATTCAAGATCAAATCTCAAGCTACTGAACAAAATTCCAGAAAAAAAAAATGCAAATGCACTTGTCTAATATGGGGCTGAATGGGCATTACGCTTCTGATTGGCATGATGGCTGATGGGAAACAGTACCATAATCTCTGTTACGACATTCAATCCTTCTTCTGCCAAAGAGTCAAGCACACAAGATGAGAATTTATGACATATGCACATCAAAAATGGTGAAAGAAATGAAAAAGAGGAATCTTCAGAAGCCATTCTAATGGAGCAGGCAAAAGATTTTAGCATTTAATATTGCATGCGCACTGGGTTTTTGTGCAATTGACCAACATGACATTCCTAAGTGTATAAATGGGTAGCTTTATGATGATAAGATCACTGGCTAATAAGATATTTATGTGACACGCTCACTGACGGATCCATCTCCACTCTGCCTTCTTCACGCTTCAGTGAGCCGGTGAGGATCAAACGCAAATTCACCAAATGGGCTCGTTAAATGGAGAGGAAATTTAATAAATTAGTATTTCTGCTTTCCAAGTCATGAGGAGGAAATCAAACATTTTGGGATTGATAGAGCCAGAACTGGGATCCTCAAGATACTTTCATTTGTCTTTTTTTTTTTTTTTTCTCGTCCTAAACATGTTTTAAGATCTGAAATCTGCCATCTCAGCTGTATTCATTAAAGGCCCACTGAAGAGCGTTGGAACGCGCAGCATTATTCAATGTTTTGACGTAATTTCAACTGAAGCAGGAAGACAGGGCGATATATCGAACAGCCCCGCCCCTTTTATAGAATAGCCAATAGTGTTTTGTTTATGTTACAGCTCGGCCAGAGCCGTTAGACTCTGTAAAACCTCAGTTTCCTCCTAATCTCTAACCGTTTCTCCTCCTAATGTCCTTTATATAGCTATTATACACAGCATTCTGTGAAGAATTCAAATGGGTCCGATACCTTTTGTGGTTTGTGCCGACTCGCGAATATGATCTGCTCTGTGCTCTCGTGTCTCTGGACTGGAGCAGACTGCTCGCGTTGCGGTGTTTCATGTGACACTAACGTGAAAACGGACTTCATTCGCGTCAATGGAAAGCATATTTACACTGTCTGAATCGTTCCCTATTCTCTATATACTGCACTTTGTGCCATTCACCATCTAGAAACTAGTAAATGTGTGAGCAAATGACCGATGTAAGCTGCAGCTTCAGCGTCTGTTGACAGTGTAGGAGGGGGCGGGACTTCAGATTCTAGACAGCATTTGATTGGACCGAAGATTTGACAAGAAACTGAAGTGCGATGTGATGTCATGAAAATCTGTGATCCATTTTAGCAGAAGTGAGAGACTAAGTTTTGAATGCTTATATCTCCTAAATGCGAATGTTGTCATTGTTTTGGAACACACCAGCTTATTCATAACTTTAAGGCTAACATATTCATACTAAAAGCTAAAAAACTTTAATTTTGATTTCATGGGGACTTTAAGGAAAGTTATAGTGTGGACAGTGTGTGAGATATAAATTTGATATGTTTTAACTTTTAGTGAATATACAGGATGTTTATCGAGCAGACACATGTTTGATGTGTTGTCTGAATTGTTTTATAGGTTTCTCTCGGTCGAGTCTCTCTGTTAATCAGCCCTGTCATGACTAATGCCACGGCTCCTCTCGATATGTTGTGTGTTTACACCACTCATACGCTCGCTGTCATGGTGAGCATAACCCATGGTAATTAGCCTAATGGTGCTAATGAGGGAGCTGACATGAAAAAGCCAGTGTTAGGACAGCATCTGATCGACAGCATTACAGATTTACACACACTGACATGCTTAAATGTACACACACACACACACACACACACACACACACACACACACACACACACACACACACACACTGCAACTACTTGCAGCACAGAAAGCTGCCTCATCATTACAGTGAGTTTTAATTACAGAATGCAAGAATGCAAAAACAAGTATATAAAAAAAAAAAACCATCAAAACCAGAACCAAACAGTTCTCCAAACCTTTTAACAGTACTCCAAACAGCCGTTATATGTATATATGTATTTAATTCATGTCAATAAATGAAATGAGACAATTTAATAAAAAAAATACACTAATTACATATGCAGCACAATATATTTATGTGTTTTATGTGCTACTTTCTATTTAGTAAAATTTTCAAATACAGGTTTTTTTTTGATTTTCAAATATTATTATACAGTATATATAATTCAGACCAATAAATAAGATGAGATCATTTCTTAAATAAATTCATACAGAAAAACGCAACTATTAAAAAAGGTTCAAACATTCACTGATGCTCCAGAAGTAAACACAATGCATTAAGAACCGGGGGATGAAAACTTTTGAACAGGAAGATGATGTCCAAATTTTTCTTATTTTGTTGAAATATCTTTTCTTTTTTTTTTTTCATTTAGTACTGCCCTTCGGAAGCAACAGAAGATACTTGCATGTTTCCCAGAAGACATATTGGGTACAATTTACATTGACCTTCAAATTCCAAAAATTTTCACCCCCGGGTCTTAATGCATCGTGTTTCCTTTTGGAGCATCAGTGAATGTTTGAACCTTTTTTAATAGTTGCGTTTGAGTCCTTCAGTTGTCCTCAGTGTGAAAAGATGGATCTCAAAATCATTCAGTCACTGCTGTAAAGGGTTCAAATATGCAAAAAATCCTTGAAAACTGAAGAATCTGCAGGACCTGGAGGATTTTTCTGAAGAACAGAGCTCAGTTTAACTGCTCAGAACAAACAAGGGACTCATGAACAATCATCACAAAACAAAAAAACAGTCGTAGATCATCCAGGTAACCACACAGTACTAAGAACCAATGGTTCCCAAACTTTTGAACGTTTTTTTTTTTTTTTTTTTTTTTTTTTGTCTTGTGGACTATATGTAAACATCTTTTATATAAAATATCTTACTCAGGACAGTACTAAATAAAAAAAATAATAACATGCATTTTGTATGATCTCTCTTATTTTGTTAAAATTATTCACATTTTGTCTCTTTATAAAGACACACACACACACACACACATATATAGCAGACTAAGATGAAAGTCTAAATCGTATGTTTCTGTTTCTGCTTCTGTGTGTGGACTGTAGCACATCCCAATGCAGTGTCTGAGCACCATCTGTGTGCAGTGAGCTCACTGTTCACAGTAACATACACACTCAAAGAGCGTGAAGGCGCTGTGCACAATAAAAACCATAATGCAAAGAGTATGTGTTTGAGTGGATGAGGACTCAGAGTGTTACACACATGACACAAGCCATACCCTCAAGTCCATCTGTCACCATGCATGGATAGCACAGCAAACCTGCTTTGAAACCCCTCCCTTCCTTCCTCTCTCCCTGTCTACTGTGCTCTCTCTCTCTTTCTCTCCATGTCTCTCTATCTATTTCTTTTTCCTCTCACTCTCCCTCCACCTCTTGTTCCCTTTTCTAAATCTCAAAGGAGCCTGTGTGTACTCTATATTTATTATCCTGGGTGGCACAGTTGATAGATGGGATACCTGCACAATTACAAGGGCACAACATTACCTTTTCCAAGCTGATAGGGTGAAAAACACACTCTCTATCCTCTCGCTCACTGTCTCTCTCCTCAGAAAGGGTGATATTATATTATGAAGACATCTCCTATTTTGGACAGGAAGTACAGACCTATTAACAAAGAGTTTCTATAACTTAATCTTCACAACAGAAAATATTTCCCCATGTAACAATAGAAGGCATTTTGTAGAAATGCAAACCACAATTTCGAGTCTGTTTGAAACAAAGCTCGATGGCAACAAAGAACAGAGTAGTGGACGGACCACCCGAACTAAACTATAAAAAGTGCAAAGAAAGGAAAAAAAGGGACAGTCAGAACTGACAGTCTTTCATAATGTTCATAATGTTCCTGAAAGCACCACGGGTGTAAACGTGCGTCGCCGAGCATTGAAACGGGCCCAGAGCATCATATTAAAGGTGTTTCTCTGTGGCACAATGTTAAGGCAGCCAAAGTCGGAGCATTTATCTTTATTCTGCTGAGATTTGTGAAAGGCGAGATTGAGAGGAGGCCGATGATGCAGGGTGTTCCGAGGCGGACATCTTGAAGCGTGATGTTGAGGTATGTTCCTGCTCGGGCAGGGGAAGCATCGACATATAAAATGATTGTAAATTTGCATTAGGCTCAATCCATCATAGGTGAGAGGGAGAGAGAGTGGGGACAGCGAGCAAGGAGCTGTGTTGTACGCTGTGGAGCAGGCAGCCTCTGACAGATTCCTCTTTAAGTGACTGTGAATGCAACAATTCCACAAATAATTTGTCAAGCGCTGCTGCTGAACTAGCTCTGAACCCTCTTCCCCTCTCTCTCTCAACCTCTATCTCTCTCTCAAGGCCATGGCTATAGAGTTGCAATCCTTTTATGGGACAACTCCAAATAAAGGAAAAGAAAATAATTACAGGTTGGGGAAAAAACTTTGAAATAGATAATATATGCACGCAAAACTTTTTTTTTGTGTCAATAAAACAATTTTTTATTTTATTATTTAACTTTTTTTTTTTTTTTTACTATTAATTACTATTATTAATGGGCAATTTAATTGTAAAATAAAGATTTAAAACATCACGACTAAAACAAAGGTCAAATGATGTGTTTAAAATCTAAATATAATTTCAAAGTTTTTTAGATAATAAAATAACTTATTATACAATAAAATACAGAGCAATTTTACACAGTGTATGACCATTAAAAATAGTTGAACAGTGAGTGAGTTGTGGTCTTTTAGATGAAGACGCAGACATGGTGAGCTGTAACAAAAGCACATGGTTTGTAAACTACATAATGACAATCAGGCCCAAATTAGGAGAGCAAATGAGCTGTTCAGGCTGATGGTCAGCAGAAACTTGGCAGCACTTGATTGCATTTTTGTATTTATGAGCTAATTTCACTGGGCACTTGTGTTTACTGTATACTAATACAGCATGTGTCTTTCAGTCATAGTGGCTTTTATTTGAAGGTTTTTCAAAGGTTGGCTTGTTTACTTGTAATTGAACATGAAAGAGAGACAGACATCATTTGACAAACTGAAGACCTTTTTTTTTCTACACAGTTTTGTAGGGAAAAAATGATTAAGAAGCCAAATCAAGTGAGCTGACATGGTTACAGCACATTCATTCATATGACCATCATAGGAGTCTCATAAAGCAACAATGCAGGGCTCTGTTACAATTTTGTTTTATGAGTAAGGGGTGTTTTAAAACCCTAAATCACTGTAATGCTCAGAATCAAATGGCTCACTGCTTTTACAAAACAGAGGAACTATGATAAAAAATGATCAATGTCAAGTTTATTAAAAATATTTATCAGAATAAACCATATTTCCAAGTAATAGGCTATAATTTATTCTAATTGCAGGTTGTTTGTGTCTGTATGGGTAACAATATAGCAACTTTAACATTATTATTCAGAATATATATTATAACAGAAGAATGTGATTGTCATGAATATGATTACTAAATGCAGTTTGGATATAAAAGAGAGTGACAACTGCATTCTACAGTCTAACTGACACCTTTAACTTTTAGGACGTGTGTTTATGGTTATCACAATCCAATCAGAACTATCCCTCTTATTTGCCTGAGGACTATCAACTATCAACTTTATTGAGGTTTCTTCTTAGACAGTTAACAACTTACTAGGGTTTTGATTAGGGGTGTCACAATATGAAATTAAATATGGATATTGTATTACAATATTGTAATACTACGCTTACAATATTGTTATAAAAAAACAAAAAAAAAACTTTGATACTCCAACATAGTAGGTGGCAGTATTGTACTTTAACGCTGGTTGCCACCCGTTGTAAAACTACTGCTGTAGCACAAAGGCTGCATCCGAAATTGTATACTCTGTTGAGTACTTATTTTGAATAAGAACTTTGTTAGTGCTAAAAAAGTTCTATATAGAATGAATGTTTGTAGTATGAATGTAATCGGGATGTACTACATTCGCTATGTTGTCCTTATTTTGTGACCTACCAGCGTCAGTTGTGGCACAACTCTTCCGTTGCCTCATGGGATAGCAAAGTGTGCATCCTATGCACACTTCAGAATCTCACCAGAAGTAGCAGGTCATCCGGGTTCTTAATGCTTACTCTACTTTTTACTTCTGTAAAAAAGGAAGTGCAAACAATGGTAAGTTCTTTTAGTAAGTTATGGTTACAAACTCTTTCTTTGCCTCTCTAAACTCATAATTTGAGTGACTATTTGGCCAGAAACTGATAAATTTGCCTGATAGCATTATTTTTTCCCAGATTTTCTAAAGATTCTGTGATAATGTTATCATGAATTCTTTTGGCCATGATATATCATGTACTTAAAATATTTATATATACACCCATAGATTATGAGATCCCAAGTTTTGACATACTACAATTATCTCAAATTTAGTTCTAATGAAACCACCCTGAAGATCACTAGTGAAAACTAATTGTAACACAAAATTGGACATAAACATTAGTTTAAGACATTCAACACAGTTACAAGACCTTTAATGAAACCTAGAGTGTGTTTTGCAAGACTGGGCCCTAATATCATATGTATCCAGGAGAATGAAAGGCCTGATATTGTAGTATTCACACAATAATGACCTCAGAGCTCTCCATCAGCAGTGTTATTTATCAAAAACAGGCTGTGAGCGGGGTGAAGGATGTCTCTTATCTTTTCCTGTCAGCAGGGACATTAGTCATGGGAAAGTTTGGCTCCGGTCTAGGCGAAGGGGGTCCTTGTTGTCATTTTAAATTGCTAATCAATCACCAGATCAGGTGCTTCTGTTGACCAGATTACATAGATGGGTGTCGCGAACACGCAGGGCCATTTGCGAAGGGTTTGGCCCATGCAGATGAGGCCGATTGAGTGGTTTAACATTGTTGATCACACAGTGAGGGATGGGATGAGGGGGAACGCGAGAAAGAGAGAGAGGGAGGAAAAGAGCCTTAAGCAATGACTTCTGAGAGGGCAAACCGAAAAGGAAAAATGCTCATTCATCATTATTGTCATGGGCTTTCCCAAATGATAACAATTTGTCTTCATCCTATTTTTAGACAATGAGACACAATAGCCATTTGGCCAGATGGGATAGCAGCCCACCATTGCAATATGTTACCTTTTCCTTTGATGTCCGTTCTTTGTTTAATTTCATTATTTTTGGTGTTTCAATGTCATTACAATCAGCTCTGTTCAACACATTTGGAAGCTAAGAGCTAAAAGCTACATATTCTTACAGAGCGCTAATAATGTTTAATTGCATCAGAAATGACTGAAAAATAAGTTAAATATCTGACCCAGAAAAGCATAAAGAGCCTATAATAAACAGGATCTGTTACAAACAGACAGACACAGGGGGACAGACAGACTGGCACTTCTGAAAAGCAGGTGGCCAGTACGTGTGGTTCCCTCTAATGGGAAAGAGGAGGTCAAAGTTGTGACTGAGAGGGATGAAGACAAATGATACTGAGAGAAGATGTATAGAAGTGGTATAATTGACATCTAACGTGTGTGCTGACCCTCTGACTCCTGGGGTTACCGCAGGCCACCAAATTAAAGGCCGGCATTAGTTTATCCAATGGGGAGATTCAGATTGAGCCAGCAGTTTGAGAATTGAAAATCAATTGTAAGGGTAGTTGAAGTTGAAATTTATTATTTGCATTAAAGATGGTAAAGCCTACATGTTTTTATGATCAAGGTGCTATGTTCTTTACATCGTTCTGAATTAGAGTTAGCATTGTATTTACAATCCGATCACTGGAACATTGAAAGTTGAAGTGAAAATTCAAAGTCATTGATGTCCTTGTGCCTTCTCAGAGTCAATTCACTGCTCTACCCATCAAATACAGACTTCACTCACACAGATTTGGGGTTTTGGGGTATGATATCATGATATACTTGTGAAATAAATACGAATATAAAATAGTTTCATGTTGATAAGATGTTTTCAATTTTTTGAAATAAGTCTCTTAAGTTCACCAAGCCTGCATTTAGTTGATCCAAAATACATTAAAAACAGTAATATTCTGAAATATTATTGCAATTTAAAGCAACTGGTTTGCCTTTTAATATATTTTAAATGTAAATGTAACTTATTCCCGTGATGGCAAAGCTGAATATTTAGAATCATTACTCTAGACTTCAGTGTCACATGATCTTTCAGAAATCATTCTAATATGCTGATTTGCTGCTCAAGAAACATTTCTTATTATTATTAATGTTGGAAACAGTTGAGCTACAGTTGAGTTTTGTTGAAACCGTAATACTTTTTTTCAGGATATATAAATAAAGAAATATGTTTCAAAGTCATATTCAAACCCCCTAAATTTAGTGATAAACATCTGTTTGAATGTTTAATATGAAAACAGAATGTGATTTGTTTATATTGGATGTGTTGTTTTGAATGTTATGTTTCTCTGAAGTGATATATCAAAATACACCACGTGCCATTTAGACTAAACATATACATTCCTTGTGATTTGGCATCTCTCTTAAGATGGCTGAATACACAGTGAAGTCCACTTCGCAAGGCACTATCAAGTGATTTGAACTTACCCTAACTAAGATAAATAAGACATTCTCATAATGAATTAGACTACACCTAGCAGATTAAATAAACTCAGCAATGATAAAAGAGCTTGTCTTTAACTTTGAGAAAATATTAGTGTAACAATGACATTTACATGCATAGTAGAGCTCTGCATAGTGCTGTGGGATTCTGTTTATGTGGCTCTGTTAAATCCTTACTGTTTCATGGAAAAATTTTCCCTAGCTTCGTCTTTGAAAAGCTGGCAGGAACTGATGTCTCTAAACAGTGTTTAAAAACAGATTACTGCATAATTGCCTGTGTAAGGCCCTCTTTAATCCCCTCTCCTGTTCAAATCCGCCATGTCACCACCTCCAATCGCAGAGGGCACATCGCCATTAAACGTGTGAGCCGCGGTATATATGATTCACATTTCAAAAGCCTCCATTTTCCTGTCAGTCTCTCACTCTGCCTGCTGACTTTCTAAAAGATGTCATCGAATTCTTATGCCACGATGTGAGTTTGTTCATGATGGTAAATTACGTGAATGAAAGCAGACAGAGAGAGAGGGGAAGTTCTCTCTCACAGAGGTCAGTCTCTGACTTGCCGGATGCAATTAAACAAATGCAGACATGCAGATGAAGTGCCACTGAAAAGGAAAAGAGTGCACTTTAGACCTCCCTCAGAGAGAAAATAAAGAGAGGGGGGAGAAAAAACTTTTAAGTGAAGAGCTAATGTCATTGACGTCCGTTTTTGCTTTTGCATTATGGGAGCTGCATTAGTCTCTGATTACACTAACTGAACAAGAGACTTCAACTGATCATTACAGATAACAAGGGCTTTATGCTGTCTGAATCAACACCCTGTTGAATCTAAATTTACAGAATAAATTGCATGTTTCTTTTTAACACACAGGCTGCACATAATATAACCTAATTTGTGTTAGTGACTCATCAAAATAAATCTTACAAAACAAAATAGTAATGTCTTTTTGCAAATTCACTTATTCAAAGATTAAAAAAATAAAATACCCTGAAACACTCGGACCAAGTGTCTTCAGCAGATCCATCCCTAGTGTGGGTGTGACATGCGTTAGACCCCTCCCCTACACTCCATCTACCCAGCATGCCTTGCTGTATTGGCTAACTCTGAGTGATAATTTATCATGTACCTACTGTGTTCCTCTATTCCAGAGATGAGCAAGGAGCTCTTAAGACACCATTGATTTTTATTTGATTAAATGTCCGCTCGTTCACAGCAAATTAGCGTGAGTTTAATCAAATCAAAATCGATAACTACTTAATAAAACAGCCCCCATTTACGCTCAAAGTGAGACTCTGGATGGTTTAAGAAAACAGGCTGGATGTAGTTAGGTGTGAATGTGTTTTTAAGGTAAAGTAATAACACAGAATTGTATTATTTGTCTTATCATAAGTTAAGCTCAATCGACAGCATTTGTCTTGTAGCATAATTCTGATTGCAGCAAAAAGTAATTTTGACTTGTCTCTCTTTTCCTTTCAAAACAAAACAATAATAATAATAATATCTATGTTACAGTGAGACACTTACAATCAAATGAATGAAGGCAATCAGTGAACATTAAAATACTGTTTCAAAAGTATAGCAAAACATAAACAATATGTGTTAAATTTTGTGTGGAAAAAAACCCCTTACTAACCTTTTCTGTAAAGTTATCTCCAATTGCCATGATTATGTAATGCCTAAAAAAAAAAAATAATAATAATTAGCTAAAGGGATAGTTCACCCAAAAATAAAACTTCTGTCATCATTTACTCACCCTCAAGTTGTTGCAAATATTTTCTTTTGTGTTCAAAAGAAAAAAGAAACTTTCATTTTTATGGACAATTGAACAATTGTACTGAACAAACTATACTGAACTGAACCTGGAATATTCCTTTAAGAGACAATAAACACCAATACAATTGTTGCATTACTAACTGAAGTGCGTTGCTGAGGCATTCATGTTGCACTGATCTTATTCACAGGTGGACCACCCCTAAAAAATCTTGTGTTTGACAGGCCTTTCCCATCCTAAACCCCTCAACTATCATTCATTTTTATTGGCCATCTGCAAGAAGGCCTCTTTGAAAATAAAGCACTACTTCTGACAGGCTGAGCGAGCTTTAACATCTTCAGTTTTCTCTTTGGAGGCGATGCTCTGAAGCATCTTGCTGCTGTGTTTTTCATGCACAGTTTGTACATCTTTAAGTGTTTTTGACCGTATTTGATCCATGTTACTTCCCTTGCTGTACCCCTTCAGAACACACAACTTTAAGTCCCTTTGGTAAATGTATAAATATGTGCGCGAGTGTTGAGTGCAGAGTCAAGGATCAGTGCATCAAAAGCCCCTGATAGGCCCTGGCAGTTCCTCGGACAAAGCTGACCTAGATCTATCTAGGGCTCTTAACAGAAAGGTCTTAAGTCCGGCCTGTCCCAGCCACTGTGCCCTCCCTCTCTACAGTGCCTGAGGGCAGGCCTGAAGGAGAGAAAGATCCACAACTCCTATGGGGCTCAAAGTATCGCCTCTGTCTGAGCAAAGGCATTTATGAAAGGTTATGGGGGGGAGGGGGGGCGCAGATGGACAAATCATGTGGAGGTAGACTTTTGAAGTTTCTCAGTCAAGTGTGAGTAAAACAAACAGTAATCCACTGATTCTTGACTCATGCACATATTTGTACTTTTACTAAAGGAACTTAATATTGTGTGTTCTGAAGGGGTACAGCAAGGGAAGTAACATGGATAAAACAGGGTCAAAAACACTTGGCGCCACGCCGCAACTGCTAGAAGCTGTCTACAATGGACTACAATGGACTCAACAAAGCGACCACTGGAAATCCATTGTCCTTCCTATGAGAAGTAATGCGAGTGCTTGGAGTACTTATATGTCATAAATAGAATGAGGCATCAGTTTGTCGTGTCGCATTGCATCGCGCCATGTCCAGTGTAGACAACATTATAATATAAATGCGCCGCTCGCGTCAGGTGTAGACACAGTGTTAAAGATGTACAAACTGCACATAAAAACAAAGCAGCAAGATGCTTCGGAGTGTCTCCTTCAAAGACAAAACTGAAGACGTTAAAGCTCGCTCAACCTGTCAGAAATAGTGCTTTATTTTCAAAGAGGCCTTCTTGCAGATGGCCAATAAAAATCAATGATAGTTGATAGGGTTTAGGATGAGAAAGACCTGTCAGATTTTTTTTTTTTCTTTTTTTTTCACCTTTTAAATTTAAAACTTTTCAAAAATATATGGGTCAATGCCATGACACCAATCTCCTTGTCCAATCTATTGATTTATCCAAAAATATATTATAATTGCAAATCACATATAATGACTTGGATATGCAAGTTTGTTTGATAAGTTTTGAATGATAAATTGAAAATATCAGTGTAATATACAGTTCCGGCGATTTGCAGCGGAAGAGTATCCTTTGACCTGACACACAACATAATGAGGAACACCGAGGCGCAGCAGATAGAGCAAAACAAATCACCGGTCACGGATTATAAGTCTAAAACAATAATTTTTAAAGAGAAATTTCAGAGGATTTCGATATAAGAGACGAGGAGCTTAAATTTGTTGCACATCCCTATTTGTTTGAACCATGAGAGGCATCTAAGCTTACGATACTTCTACATCCTGCGTCATACATCGCATCAAAGGGGTAACTCATTTGGCGCAAGTCGACTTGCGCATTCTTTAGTTATTTGAATTTATAAAGTTGTAAATATGAATATTTTTCTTACAAAAATGCATTGCTTAGCATCAGAAGGCCTTTATTAACCCCCTGGAGTCATACGGATAACTTTTTTTTATGGATGGATGCATTATTTTTGGCTTCAAAACGGGGCCCCCCATTCACAACCATTATAAACCTTGGAGGACTAAGGATATTTTTTAATATATCTCCGATTGTGTTCATCTAAAAGAAGATGCACACAATATGCACCTAGGATGGCTTGAGGGTGAGTAAATCATGGGATAGTTTTCATTTTTGGGTGAACTATCCCTTTAATACTAATTCCACAAAATAGGTGATTACTCAGTCAATGTTTTTCTCATCTACAGTAGTTTCCCCTCTAGAAGAATCATTGACTCCACTTACTCTCAGAGTCCTGATAGCTTTGTACAGCTCCACCTATCTCTTCCAACACACTATCAAGTCAGGCTAACCACTCATAAACCCTTCCTTTTTTTTTCTTTCCTAGTGGCTAGTAAACACAATTTATCTTAATCCCTACGGTTTTAACAAAGGCTGTCTCCAAAATAATGAATGTTCAATGTAATTAATTAAAGACGCACTACAGCACCCTAACCTCTCAAAACAAAAGAAGGTTTTATTGATATCACAATCGACAGCTGATATAATGCTCTGTAATTTGATTTCCGCTGAAGCCCTTTTTTGTAATTACAGTGTTGTCTCTTATCTATTTTTATCACACCGTGTTAGCCATTTGTTGGCGGACACTGCATTTAATATCATTTAAATGAGCAACACTAGCCTTTAATTTCAAAAGACAAGGCCATCTTTTTCATGTTGGCCTTCATTTTTTTCCCCTCCACTGCAAAATACAAAGATAGACCTCGCTCCCTTTCGTTCTCTCTCTCTCGTTCTCCCTCCCTCTCCCTGGCTCAACTTGTCAGTCAAAACATGAAGCTGACACGCCGGCATAAATTGTTCAAAGTAGTTTTAGGTGAAGAGGAACGGAGATGGGAAGCCAATGTGGATATTTTTTTCTCCTCTCTACAAAAGCCAACCTCAATTTGCGTCAAACAGGGTTAAAAGACCTTGGGATTAAAGCAATAAAGTGGCTGCTGTCAGCCCTGAAACCCCCTCCATCGCTTAAGTGCCAAACTAGAGTTGTTCAATATCATCTCACATTAGATCATGTCATCGCGAGGTGACGGGCATGCATCACAAGTCCCGACAGGTCCGATTTCTGCTGAAGAATTCATCCCTGTCTGGCACAATCAAACCTGACTCTTCTCCGTGCTGATCTAAAATGGGAAATCCAATCTGATTGTGCCGGAGCGGCGTGAGAACACACAACGGGGGGAAATGTGAAATTCCCGTCGGCTGATGAAAACAGAAAAATTTGGGAAATGGAATGTGATGGGGGCCCAACAGAAGCGCCAGGCCCGCTCACCTGCGTCTTGATGCTCTCCCTTCGAGACAGTGCTAATGGAGCACTCATATATACCGACTTGGGAGGAATAATACACTCAGACAGGGGGTAGGTGGGGTTGTTATCTCAAAATTGGAGTCTGAAAGGATGTTTATTTTTATCATTTTCCCACAAAATATCTGTCTTCCCTCCCGCTCTTTCCTCCAGCAGTGCACATTTTTCATTCATAATGGAAGCGAGGCCATTCAGACAGCCGGAGTCTGCGGACTGCCCGGCGGACAGTTGAAACGGCTCGGAATAAATAGAGACTGCCACAGGCTGGCAGGAGAATGACTGACAGCCGACAAGGCCCCAGCCAGCTCACTGTCACCGGCAAATCCCCTTGCACTCTTACACACACACCGCTTTCCTTCACTCGATGGCTTCTAGGCCTTATCACTCAAGGGGCTGCTAATTTACTAGCCAAGGTTGGACTGATAAGGCCTGCTCCTCGCCGTCCATTTTACTCGAGAAGGGAGATGGACAGGTCCCCAGGATAAACGCAGCTCGTGCCCCCTCCAACATGTGTCTGTCTCAATGACATGACTACCCGACGGGTTACAATGCACAGTGCCCTTTGAATTAAGGGACATAAGCGATACACTGATAAACTGACACTCTGAGCGCCAAAGGAGGAGAAAAGAGAGACTGCAGACGAGCAAAAAAGGGCCCATTTCAACAGTGTATACACACGCACACACACACACACACACACACACACACACACACACACAAATAAGAACGCACACAGGCCCACTTTTCAGCAGGAAGTGGATCATGCCCAAAATATCAAGTCTGTCAAATAACAAGTGCACGGTGGCATTTAGCAATGTCTGTAACTCTTTCCTGCTCTCATTGCCTGCTCTCTCTCTCTCCGCTCACACGCCAGCGCACGATGAAATCCACCATCTCCCTAATGAGACAAGATGTCGCGAGTGATGGCCCGCGTCGCAGTGAGAAGCGTTGCGAATCTCAGAGTGTGAATATCCAACTTGAAAGTAAATGGCAAAACACTTGCTGGATATATTCACCACTATATCAGTAAAAGACGACAGCTAAAGAGAGAGAGAGAAAGTGTGTGCACACAAAATATCAGCACATTTTCAACAGACGGCACATTTATTGTATATAACGGAAGTATTCAACCATCCAAATGATTCAGGTACGCATTGAGGGTTGAAGGAGCGCATTACGATTGAGGTACAATAATGAGGAAGAGGATCTTCAAAGCAACACACCAAAGCTAATCAAACACTGTGGTAATCCCAATGATATATGGGCAATTTAACTATCAGTGGAGCACTTTTTAATTGTCGATCCCCCTTTGAAATCCCCCTCAAATTGACATCCTACATGTTTCCCACCTAATGCTTTTATTCTGATCTCTCTTTCTTTCTCTTTCTCTATGACCTATTCTTTCATTTCACATCGAACCTCGGTCGCTCAGGGAGTCATTTGAACGGCTTTGTTAAACACCTAATAATATTCCTCGGCTCTCAGATACTCGGATGCCACTCAAATGACCTGCTGTTAATCTTAGAAAGAAGGAAGAAGAGATGGAAAAAGAAGATCAATTGCCATAATAGAAAGTTTTTCAGACGCTATGTGTTTGACAATAGCTCTGGGCAATAGGAGTGTATTGTTTAAACAGTGTTATCTGAGGAGGCTGTTACTGATGCTACAGTCGGGAGCAGAGATCGTCTTATCCTCTCTCTCCTGCTCCCTTACGTTTTCTTTTTATCATTTAAGGAGGGCAGAGATCTCTCTCAAGGTCTTCCTATTTTCTCTCCTTTGTGATATGAATGAGAAAGAGCAGAACAAAACAAGAGGGGAAGATTACTTAAAAACAACATGTGTTGTTTCTCAAAGCAGTTTTATGTCTTTGAAAGGTGCTAAAGAGAGAGAGAGAAAAACAATTATCAAACAGATGGATCTGAACTTCGGTAAGTTCAGAATTATAATTCCAATTTTGTTTTGTTTTTTCTTGGGGTCTTAACTAAACAAACCCAGGTGTTCTGGAAGGACGTTAGGATAACTGTGCACCAGTCACCATTTTACATCCTATAATACTGTACATAGAATGAAACAATGTAAAGTTTATTACTCACCCTCGTGTCGTTCCACATCCGTAAGACCTTCGTTCATCTTCGGAACACAGATTAAGATCTTTTTGATGAAGTCTGAGAGGTTTCTGTCTCTCCATAGAGATCCAATGCAATTACTACTCCAAGGTCCAGAAAAGGTAGTAAAAAGACATCATTAAAGTACTCCATGTGACTCCAGTGGCTTAAACTCAATTTTATGAAGCGACGTGAGTGATTTGTTTGTGCAAAAAAACATAATTTACCACTTTATTTACAAAATAATATTATCCAAATCGTGTTCGCGCAACATCAGCTCTCGTGTGAACACAAAACGCATGGGTCGTGATGCTCTCGTGAACACTCGCGCATGTGCGTTGAGTTGACACGTGAGTCTGAACACAACAGGCAAGCATCTTGAAGCTCTCGTGAACATTTGTAATCACATGGAGTACTTTAATGATGTCGTTTTCCTAGGGATGTCCCCAATTACGGATTTACATAGTCGAATCAGATTGCCTATAGTCATATATATATATATATATATATATATAATCATAATCATGTGTGTGTGTGGGGGGTGGGGTGCTTGAAAAACCGCAGTCCACCAGATAGTGCGCACAAACTCTTTCCGCGCTAAAGGAGTATAGGCTCGGGTGCTCAACTGTGCACGAGATGGAGTGGGACGCGGAAAATGAAGTAAGGCCTATACCCGGGCTTTAAGACAACTTTAATTTTCTCTCACACACAGCACAGAGAAACAACTTACTAAGAAAGCGACCAAACTGCCTGTCAAGTGATAAAAGACGTTGTCAGTTTTGTCTATCTTTTTTAAACTGAAATGAAAGGCAGTGAGGATAAACATTCACAGCCACGATGTACAGAACACCACACAAAGATATAGAAGAAAATGAGTAAAAACATTTTGGATTATTAAACCTCAAAAAATATATAAATAACTGCAGAAAGGCCACACTGCAGAGAGGTATGCATTTCACATGTCGGGAAATCAAATTAAATCGGCTAAATTGCCTGTGCGAGCAAGCTTTAACTAATCTACAGCGCAACATCGATGCATCGAAAAACAATCAAAAATTAATTTACAGAATTGAATTAGAACAGAATATACTGTTCTAATAAATAAAAATAATTTAAAAAATAAATGAAATAGTCATAATTAAGTCACAAGTGCAAAATGCCTGAAAACACAAGCCACAAATAGTAAAATTATGTAACCCAGAGGGATAAATAGGCCTAAATAAATTAAAATGAAAGAAATTATTAAAATTACGAAAGTATAGCCAGAATTGTCAACTTTGTCTTTTTAACTGCGGAGACAAACGGTAAACTGGAGTGGCAGTCTTTTTAGCTAAACATTCACAGCATCCAAAAATCAAATTAGAACCGGCTGAAATGTTTTAAAATCACTTGTAGCCTACCTGATCGAAAAAAAATCCAGTCTTTCACGTGATCTGCCTGTGTCTGTTTGAGTCTTTTCAAATAGTGCGCTAGTCAGCTCGTTAACGTTGGTCGGCAGAAGCACGCCGCAATGTTTGTCGTTGTTGAGCGGTAGGACATGAGCTGTTGGCACAACATGCATCTTACTTTTTTTGGATAATCTTTTACCATTTGAAGTGCATCCAATTCCACACTTTAGATTTTCTTATCCCAGACATTGTTAATGATTTAATCCCGGCCGACAAGATGCTTCTCTGTCGGTCACGGATCATGGAAAGTGAAACTTAACTCTGTCACAGGGGTGGTTGGATTTATTCACGCACATTAAAAATATTTATTAAAAGCTTTCTTTTCACATTTTTATTTACAGCATTATCATAATAGGCTGTATATTAACATATTGGGAGAAAACCGCAGGTCTATGTGAAATCAGATATTGAGCACCCCCATATCTTGTCTCATAACACCTCTGTGAAGATTAGACTGTGAGACTGATAGTCGAATCAGGCTCCTCCTATCGAAGCATCGAATCGTCAACTATTCAGGGTCACCCCTACTTTTTCCTACCTTTCTGGACCTTGGAGTGGTAGTTGCATTGGATCTCTATGGAGAGACAGAAACCTCTCCAACTTCATCAAAAAGATCTTAATTTGTGTTCCGAAGATGAACGAAGGTCTTACGGATGTGGAACAACACGAGGGTGAGTAATAAATGACAGAATTTTCATTTTGGGGTGAACTAACCCTTTAAGTGACCTGCAATAGTCTTGACATTATTCAATAGTAATAATAATTAAATGCAATATTATTTATTATACTCTACTGTTCAAAAGTTTGGTTTCAGTAAGATTTTGTTGTTGTTGTTGTTCAAAGAAATTTATACTTTTATTCAGTAAGGATGCATTAAATTGATCAAAATTGACAGTAAAGAATTACAAAACATGTTTACACAAAAATTTTAGGCATCAGAACCATTTTCAGCATTTATAATAATAATAAATGTTTTTTAGCACTAAATCAGCATATTAAAATGATTTCTGAGGAATCATGTAACACTGAAGACTGGAGTAATGGCTGATGCTTAAAATATATTATAATAGAAAACAGTTATTTTAAATTGTAATAATACACTGCCCAGTCAAAAAAACAAACCAAAAAAAAAGTCGCCGTTTGGATTTTAATAGGCAAATACTTAAGAGTCTATGGATGGATCATTATTACAGTGATTATTATTTTTCTACCATGTTATATGTTTGGCAACGGTTCTTTTAACCCTAAAAGATGGAGTGTGTAGCTTTTCATTTTTTAAACAACCATGTAGGAAGACACATCATGGCCATATTCCAGGATGACAATGTCAAGATTCATCAGGCTCAAATTGTGAACGAATTGTTGGGAGGGAGCATGAAAAATCATTTTCACACATGAATTGGCACTGACGTTAACCTCAGTGCAAGTTTTTGGGATGTGCTGGAGTAGACTTTACAGAGTGCTCACATCTTGCATTGTCAATACAAGATCTTGGCCAAAAAATGATGCACCTCTCAATGGAAATTAATGTTGTGATGTTATTTCCATCAAGATGTGCATCAATTTTTGGTAAAGATCTTGTATTGACAATGCAAGGGGTGAGCACTCTGTAAAGTCTACTCCAGCACATCCCAAAGACTTTCAATGAAATTAAGGTCTGGACTCAGAGGTGCAATTCATGTGTGAAAATGATTCTTCATGCTCTCTGAACCATTCTTTCACAATTTTAACCCTGGTGAATCTTGACATTGTCATCCTGGAATATGGCCTTGATACGTCTTCCTACATGGTTGTTTAAGAAATGAAAAGCTACACACTCCATCTTTAAGGGTTAAAAGAACCGTTGCCAAACATTTAACATGCTAGAAACATAATATTCACTGTAATAATGATCCATCCATAGACTCTTAAGTATTTGCCTATTAAAATCCAAACAGCGTCTTTTTTTTGGCCAGGCAGTATATTTCACAATATTACTGCCTTTTTATCAAACGAATGCAGCATAAGAGACGTCTTTCAAAAACATAAAAAACCCCCCACCAATTTTAATGAAAAAAAAACAAAACATAATAATAATAATTGTTGTTGTTATTTGCATCTTTATTTGCTTTATTATTATAATTATACCAAATAAATACAACAGTCTAAGCCCACAACAACAACAAATTCTATGAAAATATGTCTATATTAGGGATGGGAAATTCCATTCCTAGAGGTCCATTGCCCTGAAGAGTTTATTTTATTAAAAGATTCTATTCTTAGAAATGGCACATGAAGCAAACTGTGTGTCACTTGCCACAATAGCCTTGACAAGAGTGTACACTCCTTCATTCACTCTCATCTATGCACAACCAGTTCCAAATATCTGTGGGCAGGACCATGAAAGGCTGCTTTACCTTGGTGCAATCCTCCTCGTTTGCTTATTACACACCGACCCTGAAATGACAAATGTATGTGCTCTTATCACCAATGAATATAGATTCCTGCTGAGCAAAACAGAATATCTTGTAGTTGCACCCGGAGAGAAAGAATAGCAAGATAACATCTGCATAGGTGTTGTTCAATTACTCCAAACCAGTGTGCTGCAGTTCAGTGCAATTTAACGTGTTTTTAATTTATCATTGACGATGTAAGACATAAGCATGTCTTGTTTTAAACATGCATCAGTACTTTTCACCTGCAATAAAGGTGCAGAGACAGACATTGAGGCCAACATGAAGATAGTCAGACCTGACCTGACCTGACATCAACATTTTGCCTCCAATTTATCGATTGCACTAAGAGAGCAACTGTTGCAAATCCACCCATAATTCACATATCTGCCATCTTCCATTCACATGCAAAGGTAACATTTGGTTTTAGAATGGATTCTTTTCTCCATTATTTTAGGTTCCCACTTCTCATCATGGAGATATATAGGTTAATGTCTTTGTGGCATTTCACCAAAAGGCCAGGCTGAATGGTCCCTCCTGCCATATGAATAATTGAAACCAAACTGAGCATTGTAAAAGTGAGCTGGTCACCGGGACTGAGGAGAGACAGAAGATGAGATGAGGTGGACGGCATAGAGCAGAAATACGTGACAAAGGCAAGATCGAATTCAGGAAGACATGACAATAAAACGTGTCAAACCTTATATATTGCTAAAAAAATAACTTATTTAGCTCTGATCGCATGCAGCACATACACTTCCACGCTCCTTATCTTGTCTTGCAGATGGGACGTGGCATCTTTGGCCTTTTAGTCAAGTAGACAGAAGGAAGACGCAGAGTCGTCCAAACAAGCAGATTCATTGCTGATTCTGGTTGACATACTAAGAGGGAGCAACGCTAGTCCCCACATCACTGCATTAGCCTCTCTCGACGCATTAGCCGCTGGCGCTAACGCTACGCTAGCTCTACTTCGATGGTCATTCCCTTCCCATCTCGACTGCACTGCCCACGTCCCTCCTGCTCTTTCACACGCCCTGGCACACATGGTTCACGTTGCGTCCATCTTCTGTTGACGCTAATGTGACGCAGTGACTCCTAATGATTGGTTCGTCTTGATGAATAATATATTCAGCACACCATAAACATGATAAATTATGTGCAGAGTCTGTGTGTGCTTCATTATACATGAGGCAGCACTTATAAAGGGCGATATAAATGACATTAAAGGCTTAATAAATGGGGTATTGATGAATAATTGACTGCTTTGGCATATCTTTTTGGAGGCCTGCGGTTAGCCTAGCAGGAGCATGTTTTTTGAAGATTAGGGCACATTACTGGAATGATGTGCTAATGTTATCAGCGGCACCATGTTCGTCGGGCAAAGCAAGATAGAGGGACGTGTCTCTGCACTCCGGGATGACAGCCGTGTTTAGATGTGCTGTCCCCACACTGTTGACTGGCACTGCGCATCAGTCTCAAGTGTGCATGGGCTTCACATCACATTTGCAAGGCTGATATCATATGTAGGGAATCACGACAGAGTTTCTGCAGTGTGTCTGTGTGTTTTTGTGTGTGCGTGTGCATACTTTAAGGAATAGTTCACCCAAAAATGATCAGTCTGTCATCATTTACTCATCCTTATGTCATTCCAAACCTGTACGACTTTGTCTTTCCATAGAATACAAAATCAATTTCGAACAAACTGGGAATGATGCTTTCAAATGCTTTAAAATCACAACAATATGGTAAGCTGTTGCTTTTACAGTATATCTTGATACTTTTGTTGATTATCAAAAGTACTGTATCTTTTAGCACAGCCATTTTACTGTAATGTCACTTCTCTGTTTTATACTGCACATGCCACCTTTTAAAATATATTATATAGTTTTTATTTGCAATTTAAAATATTACCAATGATTCATGATCAAATTGTTCTTTTGAGCCTGATCTTCACAATAAATCAGTTGATTTGATTGACAAAATGAGTCTGAATGATCCAGTTCAACTCACTGACTGTATGATCTGGTTGCAGTGATTATCAGCTCACTGGAGAGGAAGATTTTCATTGAATACGACATAAATTTCACTCTGTTCCTCATACAACACTAGCTATGTTTCCATCCAAAGTTGTGAATTTAATTTGTGCGCAAATTTGGAATATCGCATAAAACATTTGCGAATTAGGCACTGTTTCCATCCAGTGAATCGAAGAGAACAAAATTGTCACTTCCTGATAAACTGTAAAGTATCACTAAGAAAAATGGAAGTTGCTGCAGTAGAAGCCACTGTATATATTAATTTTTTGTGTATAATAAATACTTGTGGCTCAGAGTGCGCAGACGAACCACAAAAACCATTGTAATGTTGCATTCAGATGCTTGGTGTTTGTGAATGCAATCGTGTGAGGCGCTTCTGGGAGGGAATTATACCGAACCACTTAAATGACAGACTTTGTTCAGGTATTACAGAATGACCAAAACAGCGTTTCAGATCAGATGTTGTGCAAAGAGATCGGCCTGCTGGTTGGTCCAGTTATACTGTGCCATTGCAGAGTCACGTCTATTTTGCTGCGCATCAAGGAATTTATTCGGTAAAAGTGTTTCCATCGTAGTTTATGCGCATGTTTTTGTATTGCATAAAAAAATTGATCCTACTCATTTGAGCGCATACGTATTTTATGTGCATTTTTAGAATTTATGCGCATCATGGCGTTTCCATTCAGCGTTTACCATTATGCGATATCCCAAAATGCGCATAAAAATAGGTGGATGGAAACATAGCTACTGATATGCTTTTTATGGCTTCAAAAGACTTCCTGGAGTCCTGTGGACCAAATGTATGGTGCTTTTGTATCCTTTTTGGTGTTTGAAATCATCAGCCTTCATTGTATTTGTATAGACAACACCATCAGAATCTCACCTTTTGTGTCACATGGACAAAGATTGAGTGGGTTTGGAATATAAGTAAATGATGACAAGATTAAGATGTAGAGTGAACTTATTTGCACATGCACACACACATTACTGTTCAAAAGTTCAAATAAATGCAGTTCTTTTGAACTTTCTATTAATCAAATAATCCTGAATAAAAAGTATGATGGTTTCCACAAAAATATTAAGTGACACAACAGTTTTCAACATTGATAATAACAAGTAAAGTTACTTGAGCACCAAATCAGCATATTAGAATGTTTCTGAAGGATCATTTGATACTGAAGACTGGAGCGATAATGCTGAAAATTCAGCTTTACCATCACAGGAATAAATTATATTGTAAAATATATACAAAGAGAAAACTTATTTTAAATTGTATTCATAATTCTGTGTTTTAGAGCCAATAAATTGAGCCTTGGTAAGACTTCTTTCACTGAACAATCTCTTACCAACCCAAAACTTTGAAAGGAAGTGTAAAAACAAACATATACTGTCCAGGCTCCTATAGTCTTGCTCAAGCTCACTAAAGTAAAGTACTGCTGCTCAGCACAGGAACAAGGGGGAGTTTCTCTCCTTCAATGTTTGACCGTTTTAACACCCTGCCACTCATTTCCAGTCACACTCATAAATCTCTGGCAAAATGAAGTAAAAGGAGCCCATTACATTCAGATCTGTGGGCATTTAATCAGGCCGATGTGCCACATAAACTTTCTCCTTCTAAACCTTCATCCTTTTTACAGATTGCTGAGCTATGGGTGGAGTCGGGATTGGGTACGGCGCACGGCCCTGCTGGGACAAAAAGGGGACAAGGAATTACAAAGGACACAAACATTCCCCACTGTCTCTCTCCATGACACTGGTTGTGTTTTGTCAGTGATACGACTACATTGATTTAGGAGGAGTTTTGCATGATTGCATTTATCACTCCCTGGATGTGGTGAGCTGATTAATGCATCCGGGGATCATAAATGCCAGTCTCTGAGTTCAATGTTACGCACAGTAGGATTTCTGTCATGAGTTAATGGTGCCAGATTGCGATCCTGACCCATCACACATTTTGTCCAAGGTTTAGAGAGATGGTATAGGATAGGATAGTGATAGTACAAGAAGCTTTCAACTGTATCAAGCGTGAAGCCATTTGTCTGTTTTTGCTGTTTTCTCTCAGATGGATTCTGAGCAGGAATCTGAGACATCAGTACGGACAGGAGGGTTTAAGTGCTGGCCGTGAGCCTGTGGCATGATGACTCCATCCTCTACTCTCTCCCCATAATCTCTTTGCCTACATTCGCAAAAAAATAAAAAAGTAAAGGAATTTTGACATGTGGCTCATCCATGGCCATTTTGTGTCACATTCCTTCCAGTCATATTCTCATTAGGATAATGTGATGCTACAAAGTGGCAGCAGAAAATGCTTTCAGTGGTGAGAGTCACTGAACTTGCATGACCACGCCATTGTCTCGACAGCTCAGCTCACTCTGAGGAGAACACATACGTGACTGATGTTTGGAACGAATCCAAGTGACCAGTGAAAAGTCATGTCATTTGTAGAATCATCAGAGATTGATCTGAGAAATCCTGACAATGTCCTGGCCTCAAAGGAAACACACAGATGCATACTCAGACAACCAAAAGGTATTTGAAAGACAGTTTCAGACATAATAGGACTGAAAATGCATTTGGTGATGCATAACAAAGCATGATGCCATAACTGTAAAAAGGCATCAGAGTATAACATCATAATGCCAAACTGACAATGACTTTTTGTTTCTTTTTTGTTTTTATACAATAACTGTGTATTTGTATATTATTATAAGATTCCGGTTATGTATTACTACAAAAGATGAACATCCTAACCATTTACCACAATGCTGTGTTCAAGAAGAAAATGGGAAAGTAGAGGAAGTGGATCACATTTTATTTATATACAGTGAAACCAAAATTTATTCAGACACCTTGAAAATTTCATTCATTAATACAGTTTATTCACTATAGTTTAAAAAAAATGGTAATAAAATATGACAAGATCTCAGAGTTAAACTGTGTCAGAAAATTAATCTTAATTATGTCAGATAACACTTCAAAACTTAATGTTTGGTTCCAAATTTTATCAGTTTTACTGGTAGTCCACTGTAAGAAGATTTTTGGGTATAATATGTCACAGTTTACTTTATTTTGCTATCCTCACTTACATAAATGAACTATAGTGTCCTGCACCCACTAGTAAAAATACATAAAAAATATCAAACATTTCTGAATAATTTTTGGTTTGAATGTCTGTACATATAGTACAGACAGTCAGTATGTCTCTACATTATATAGGCTACAATCAAAATATGTAAAGCTATACTTTAAAATGTACATTGTGTTATTATTTGTACTGTATATACAGTTATCCATTTAAAAGTTTGGGGTTAGTAAGACTTTCATTCGGGGAAAAAAATTTGTTTTATTTAGCAAGGATGCATTAAATTCATCTAAAGTGAAAGTAAAGACATTTATAATGTTACAAACAAACTTTTGAACCTTTTATTCATCAAAAATGTATCACGATTTTCACAAAAATATTAAGCAGCACACCTGTTTTCAGCTTTGATAATAAGAAGAAATGTTTATTAAGCAGCAAATCAGCATATTAAAATGATTTTTGAATGATCATGTGACACTGAAGACTGGAGTAGTAATGACTGCTGATCTGAATTCGGCTTTACCATCACAGGAATAAATTGCATTTTAGAATATATTAAAACAGAAAACAATTATTTTAAATTGTATGATGTTTATAATAATTGCTGTTTCTGCTTAATTTTAATCAAATAAATGTAGCCTTGTTAAGATAAGACACTTCTTATAAGAACATTTAAAAAATAACTTTTGAATGGTTGTGTATAGCTAACTGTATATACTTGTTGATTTACTAATACTATAATACCAAAAAGTTTTCATCCAGGAAGCTGATCACACACGTAGCATTTTACTATTGTATATATAACACAGTGTTGTTTATCTCATCCTCTTAGGCATCATTTGAGCATGAACATCATATGCAAGCAACTTCAAACCATGTGCGGCCCAAGTGCAATGACTGCGAAAGTGGAAACTGCTGGAAGCCATGGACTCAAGTCGAATTAAGTTGCCAAGATGAGCAATTTGTTTTAACTTTTAATGCACTGCTGCATTGTGCAACTGCGTCTTTAATTAGCAGGGACGTTCAGCAAATGAAGCGTGCTCAAAATTGTTTGCTTGCGTTGCCTTTAAAAGACTGCATACTTTTTATGGCCCTCTGTTTGAGTTAACAAATGCTGTCACAAAACTGATCTTTCTGTTACTTCCCCCTCCTCCTCGTCCCATTTGCTGCGCACTGGTGGCAGCAGTGGGTCCGCGCTTGACTCTGTTAATCGGCAGACGACAGCTTAACAGCTTGCGCGAGCATAATTAACGCCGCTCGAAATAAACGTGATGGGGAGGGGAGAAATAAATAAATAATTCAAGCAAATGTGGCAGTCTGCTGACTGTTGTCTCAGGTACGGCTTTACCTGACCAGGCATCTCAACACTAAACAGGGCCGGGGCAGCAGGCATGCACAATGACAACCTTAAATTATTCACTGCATCAAAGCACAATGTGACTATTTAAAAGCCATTATTATGTTTTAATAGTAATGACTCTTCCAGGTCTTGCAGAAGAGTAAATAGACTGATTGTCAGAAATCACTTTTGCACCTCAGCTTTTGGAGGAGAACAATTGTGAGGCTCCATAAAGGTCTGCTGGAAGAGTAAAAAGATATTTATAGTTCGATTATAATTGTCTGCAATTGCGTTTCTGAATGACTTTGGCTGTTAGACCGATTTTGTTTTGATTGTTACCAAAACGAAAAAAAGATCATTACAAGTATTTACAATTAAATCTATTTATTCAGAAATAAATTGAGCAGAGAAAGTGTAAATTATTAAAGAATGATTTTCACACAAAGTCTATTTTCATAACACTTCAGTTCACACTTACAATGATATATACTACAAACTAAATTAGACTAAATGGAAATATATTAATTAGGTGCTCTGAACATTATTTATATGGCTGCTATTGTTTCGTAGATAAGTTTGTTTGTTCCCTGTGTGAAAAATGTCAGCTTCAGTAATAGTCTCTGTCTGAATTACCCTCAAGGTTAATGTCTCCACCCTAGACTCTTATGTCTGCTGTCACCAGCCGTGTTTACATGGTTCTCTGCTGTTCATGTATGCAACGTTAAGCTCCTCGAACCAACCCAGGGTGAAATTATTGCTTTTGCAGGTGAGTGCGAGTGAGCATGAGAGGCCGTATCCAAAAATCCCTTAGCATATAAATAAACCAATTCATCACACGCTTTTTTTTTTGACAAGAATAAACACTAATTTTCCTGACGCTGACCCTGACAAATGGAGCGTCGTGTGAAACGTCCCCAGCTCCGCTATGGTCACCTCGTCAACAATGCCAGCCGACTAGCGGGGGCTACATTGGCTTTAGCAGCGTGAAGCGCCTAATAAACGGCTAGTGTCAAAAGCGTTGTCAGTCCATTCTTTGCTTGTTTGGGTTCAACTGGGTTGGAGAGAGAGGCCAGTGAGTGTTCGGGCGTGCTCAGTGGCACCTACGCTCTCACTGGCCTCACCCCGAACAGGCGCTATTGATTTCTGGCCGCGTTGCTCTTTGTCAAAAAATCAGATACAGCGAGGCCCTCTGGACCTCTTCACCTTTTAAAACACATACGCTGTGTCTCTTATGCGGTGGGCGGAGAGGCGTACGTACGTGTATGTGTGTCTGTCTGCTTCTTATGTGCTCTTATACAAAAGGAATGATGCTCTTTGTTTGAGATGAGGTTGTAGCTGGTCTGTGAAAATGCTATTTGCTGTGTGTGCATGCTATTTAGTCTTACAGGTGTATGATTTCATTGTTAAATATTCTGGCTTTAAAAATTATTTTCTGGAGAAGCAGGTCCATTAATCTGTTAAAGCAATTAATTGTGCACAGTCTTAAAGGGATAGTTCACCCCAAAATGAAAATTATGTTATCATTTACTCTTCTTCATGTTGTTCCAAACTTGCATGACTTTCTTTACAACAAAAATATGTATTTTGAATGTTACAGTACAACTGCTTTTGTCCCCATTATGAAAAGTCAGCACGGTCTAATGTTGTTTTGGACCCCAGTGACTTTTTATAATATGGACAAAAGCAGTTGTAACATTCAAAATGGACCAATTACATTTTATGGACCAAGGGGAGAGAGAGAAAAAAAAGAAGATTTACAAAAAAAATATCTGTTCTTTCTGCAGAAGAAAGAAAGTGATACAGGTTTGGAGTGACATGAGGTTGAGTAAATGATGATGAAATGGCTTCAGAAGATAGTTGTATGGACCACATTTATTGTACTTTATAGGGGTTGTGTCATGAGGAATCAAATTTTCCTTGATATTTTGACATCGGAGGTTATTGAATTACAAAATCAAACTCAAATCTTCCTCTTCTGGCAAAAAAGAACATTTATTGTTTCCATTCTGCCAGTTTTGGTAGTAAGGCTGCCCCCGAATAGTCACCTGAATGTTAGTCAACGGGAAAAGGCTTGGTCGACAACATTTTAATCAGTCGGTTAGTTGCAGAAAAAAAGAAAAAAAAATTGATCTACCTTTAACGGTAACCTAGATAAATGTGCGCTAATATTAGGTGAATATTGAAAGACGCTTTTCCACCATTGGGCCGAACGGTTCTAAGACTGGTAAGGAATGGTTCCATTTATATTTTTTCCACTTGAGCTTGGTTCGGTATGGCACAATTAAATAAATGTTCTCGGCCTGAAATTATCATCACGGTTGGCTAACCTTGCTGGTAGATTGTGTGTAGTGACATTGCCACTCAGGATTGGTCACTTGTCTGTTGCCGGGCTTCCTGTTTCTCTGTAGCTGGCAAAGCACTCTATTTGAGCAAAGTTAATAATAAAATAAAAATAAATATCTGATCATCCTCCATAACAGTCGCTGTTTTCATCTCATATTGTCTGTAAACTCTTATGTTACCAAGGCAACGACTAACACATTTGTATTAAAGGTGACCTATTAACCCCTTTTTACAAGATGTAATTTAAGTCTCAGGTGTCCTCAGAATGTGTCTGCGAAGTTCCAGCTGAAAATACCCCAAGGTTTTTTTATTTTACCATGTTTTAACTGCCTATTTTTGGGCGGGAGAAAAAAATGTGCTGATTTGGTGTGTGTACCTTTAAATGCAAATGAGCTTGTGCTCCCCGCCCCCAAGCTCGCGATTCCAATACACTGAGGCATAAAGAATACAGAAGAAGCTCACAGAAAATATAACTCTCAAACTGAATCATTACGAACTGTTTGTAATGCCGCATATCAGATCACAAAGGTATGGCATGTATTTTGTGGATGTTTGCTAACATTCGATTCTGAATGAGTTTAATAGCGTGCTGCATGGCTAACGTGGCTAAAGCTACACACTGCTGGAAAAACTCGATAAGAATAAAAATGCGTTCATGAATTATACAGTCTGCAAGCGTTTTCGGTACTTTAGCCACATTTAACAGTACATTAGCAACGTGCTAACGAAACATTCAGAAAGACAATTTGCAAACATCATGAAATGTATATGAAATTGGGTCATGAACAGTTGGTATCAATCTATCTTTGAGAATCAACTTCTGTGCAGATCCTATGTTTTACTGACCCTCTTGTGCAAAGCAGTCTGGTGTAAAATGACTTGCACATACTGCTATATGAATTTATTTGGACACATTCCCTTCATAAATAAAGTTACACCAGTGTGTCCATATTGGCTCAGATGCAAGGAGTTTATGGAGACTTATGTTTATTATAGACGTTAACAGATCAATGATAATGTTTACATAGCTGAGACATATCACAAGCTCAGGGACGGTCGTTCTTGAGTGCTGCTGTCGCTTGTGAAAACAAAATGGCGATGCCGTGGGTGGAAACATACAGATTAAGGGGCGGTAATGTTATAATAAGATCCCCTTCTTATGTACAAGAGGGGTGAAATCTGAGCGGCTCGTATTTTTTTACAAGCTTGCAGAGAAAGGCTTTTCAAAACAAAGTTACTGGGTTGTCCTTTTTCATGTTTTCTGGGTTGGTAGATGCACCGGGGACCCAATTATAGCACTTAAACACGGAAAAAGTCAGATTTTCACGATATGTCCCCTTTAAAGTACATTCCAAAGAGCTCCATTATCAGTCCCATAGTGGAAATTGAAACCATATCCATGCCAGCTGGGCACAGAATGGAACGGTTAAGCAATGAGAACGGTTTGGCCTGATGGTGGGAAAGCAGCTCAAGTTTTCATGTGGAAGCTGTCAGAGGTCACCCTTCGGCTGGAACTCTCTTGTGAACTCTCTACGTTGCTGGAAGACAGTGATTATACTTTATAAAGTTTTAAATATGGATATTTTTCTTACAAAAACACATCACAATGCATTTTAGCAGCAAAAAAGTTACTCCAGCACTGAAAAGGTTAATATTTATTGCCTTTAACCAACAAAAAGATGTCGAAGAAGGTGCCCAAGTGTTCCTAGAGTACAATAAAAAATGCACAACAGGCCCCCTTTAATGTAATGAAAAAGAGCAGCTTAATATCTACAGAAGACTAAAACTCACAGGTTTTGAATGGCAAAATTAGTTGATAATGGCACCAGAGTGTTAGAGCCCATGAATAAAAGTCAGTAGAGTGATGTTTCCTTATGAGAGCTGTTATATATGCACCTAATAACTGCATTAGGGCATCAAAGCAGGTATTGTGTGACAATCTGAAACCACTTTAAGTGCTCACTTTCAATCTATATTGCAACTATCTTTAAATAAGATGGAGAATTAAGTTTAGTGAAACAGGTCAGTGCATTTCAACAGGCCTAAAGTGTGTTTACGTTGAGATGCAAATATGCATTCATACAAGTCAGTGGTCTCTAACATACGCTCTCATGTTACAAGAGGTCTGTGACACAACAAGGCTAGAGAGGGGGGAAGAGACACGAAGGAGGTGAGAAAGAGAGAGTATTAGAGGAGAGGTCCACTGTCCAAAGCTTCAGCACCTCTCTCTTTCTCCTGACACAGAGAAAATATTATGCAGCCACTCGAGTCCATTGAATCCTTGTGATTCATTGCCCAATTTGAAACTGCCAAGCTGCTAAATTGCATCAGGTCTGCCAAAATTCATTCCAGGACTGTGGAGGAGATATGAAAAATTAAATGTCATCTCAGTACAGTGGAAAACTTTTACCTCTCAGCGTGCGCAGCACGGAATATGCTACATTCCGTAATGATCGATGACGACTCGAGACTACACTTAACCTACTTAGTGATGTCATGTAGGCCGCGGGGGTGTTTACTTTTGAATGTGGCAGGAAGACATAAACTTTATCGGGTGCCTGACATGGACACATTCTTCTCCCCTTGCCCCTCCAAAAGAGTGACTTTCTGTGTTGATTAACAGATACAAAATTCTTCCTTTCCTCAGATGGCAGTGGGTAGTAGAGGAAGTGAATGATTTAAGACAGAATAGTTTCTTTAGTACAATTCAGAGGTCTATGGACACCGCTGTACACCCCCTTTCCTCTGTTCTTCTGTAGTTAGCTGAAGTGATGCATGTGTGCCACTTAGTGTTGTTGCTGGATATGACTAAAAGGCACAATATGTAACATTTTTGTAATAAAATATCCCAAAACCACTTGCACAGTGTGATATTTCATGCAGCTTACATTATCCCAAAAGTTCCCAAAGATTTGCAAATCCAGAGAAATTCCTATTTTAAATAATGGCTCATCCCTTGACATTGTCCCCTATCAAAGACATAATATCTGCGCTATCCCCGGTTTTCACTTGTAGAAACTATGGCAACTCACGTGGACAAATGGCGAAAGTGTTGATTACAGTATCTAAAATAAAAAAATAAATGAAAAAAATTGAATCGTAGATCAACTGCATGCAACATGCCCTCTCAGATTTTTGACCCAAATAGAGTTTGAATGCAGCTTCCAAAAGACTTTTTTTTTTTTTCATTTGATACGAGTTCAGAGTTACGGAGCCCCGCACATGACATGCAAGAACAAAAATTAAATTGTGCGCACGATTTACTAATTCGTTCCCTCGATTTACTAAATCGTGCGCACGATTTACTAATTCATTAGCTCGATTTACTACATTGTGCGCACGTTTTAGTGAATCGAGGGAACGAATGAATAAAACGTGCGCACGATTTAGCCTACTATTTTTTCCTGCATGTCATGTCCGGGGCTCCGTACAGAGCAGCACATCATCAACTGCTATATTCAAATCTGCATACCATCTTCGGGAGAATGGATGAATTTACATGTTGTACAACTGACAACTCTGATTCTGAATTGCAGCGGCACCCATTGCCCGTTATAGATCAACTAGCACATCATTATAAAGGGCTTTCAATGACAAAATACATTTACTTACACATATTTGAGAATTGGAATGTCAGATATTTCATGAAAAAGTTCAAAAGTTTGGGAATGTTTCGAATAAAAAAGGAAAATTAAATAAAACCAATAGATCAGCCATACTGCGGTGTGTCATGTGACAAGAAATACACGTCGCCATGGAAGAAATAAATAAAAATGCGAGGCGATCACTGGCCATGCCTCCACCCAGACCCCCATGCCTCTTACACTCACTGGTGCCCCCTTAAAAATACTAAGTGCATAACACCCTGCTCATTTCACTCAAAACATGACTTTATTTTTATTATTGGAACAAAATGTCAAACCTGCTTTTTATACTAATGCAAATAAGTAAGCAAGTAAGTAAATAAATAAACAAATAACCTAAGTTTACATCTCACAGTTGCAACTTTAAATTTCACAATGTGACTTTATATGTCACACTTCCAACTGTTTCTAACAATAGCAGCTTTATTTACTGTAATTTTGACTTTATTTCTCACAACTGTAAATGTATCTCTCACAATTTTGACTTTGCATTTTACAATGTGACTTTCTTATTTCACTTACTTTATCTCACAATTTTATTTTGAGGCAGAAACTGGGTTTCACTGCTGCAAGATTATTTGTTTAAAAAAAAAAAAAAAAAAAAGTGTCAGAATATATCCTTATTTGGGATTTGACCAGGTTCCCTTTCACAATAATAATAATAACAATAAAAATCTTATATTGTTTTACACATATAAGAAACTATTCAGTAGTTTTTGTTTGTTTGTTTGTTTGTTTGCTTTTCCTCACCCAGGATACCAAGTGAGCCTGGAATTGCACTGGTGCCTCTTCAAAAACAATCCCTGTGTGCAAGCATGCAAGTTCGGAGTCTATGTTCCTGTTCGATGAAAAATATCTCTGAGTATTAAATAATTCCTCCGATACTTACTACTACTGCTCCAGCAGGCAGGACAGGAAAGGGGGGAAAGAAGAAGGGATGGCAGGAGAACAGAGAGAGCAGGAGAGGAGAAGAAGAGGCATACTCTGCATAAGTATGGCGTCCGACTCAGTAATTTTTCTCTGGGGCTTTGTGTTGTACTGACAGCTTCATTTGTTTAAAGGCCCCTGCTCCCACTGTTCCTCGCCTTCTCCGATTATGATAGCTCTCTTCTGTGCATTATTATGGCCCAGCAAGGAGAAAAATACATATTAAAGGGGTTGATATTTGGAAATAAGTGGTTCGACTATGTCTGTGAGACGATGTTCACATGGGGTTTCTGTCTAGTCTCTACCCCCTGTACAATTCAGTCACACACACACTTACCAAAGAAATGTGTATGCTGGCTATATAAGAGAGTATATATATTACATAAAATCCAACTTTTCCCACAAAAACTATATATTATATTTAATAATAATAATAATTTTGCTGTAAAACTGGAAAATCTGTCATCTACTCACCAATAAATGAATAAATAAATAAATTGGAATTGTTCATTTTAAAGTCTACTACTAGAATAAAATGTATTACACACAACAAATTAACCATTGCATTGCTGTCAAAAATATTTTTTCTACCCTTTGGACATTTGCAAGTCAAGGCTGCCACTTGAGCCCCCTCAAAAAGTAAGTGCATGAGGCACCTGTGACAAGCCAAAAACTTCATGGAGGAGAGAGGAAATCTGAGATATGGCTTTGAGATCATGGACACATGCACATGCAGTTTTTACCAGTTACTATAAACAAACGATGCTCACACACATAAATAGTCACACACTAAGACGTATATGGCCACATGGATTTGCAGTCTCGCTTTATCCCTCACTCCCTTGTTTTC
This sequence comes from Ctenopharyngodon idella, assembly GCF_019924925.1. Taxonomy (NCBI): domain Eukaryota; kingdom Metazoa; phylum Chordata; class Actinopteri; order Cypriniformes; family Xenocyprididae; genus Ctenopharyngodon; species Ctenopharyngodon idella. The sequence continues at coordinate 17,470,976 of NC_067226.1, forward strand.
TCTCTCAATCTCTCCCTCTCACTTTCTCTCTCTCTCTCTCTCTCTGCCTGCTCGCTGCAAGGCAGCAATATTTATTATTAGGAATATCATTTGTATTAATCATAAGGATAAATGACTGGTTTGGCTATCTGAATGCCTCATTTAGAGAAACTTCGCTCCTGTGTCATTGTTATAAATTACTGGCAAGGCTTTGTTTCACCTGAGGCTGCTCATCCACGCCTCCATGCATATACATACATGTTTTTTGTCTTAAATTTTTTCATATATATATATATATATATATATATATATATATATATATATATATATACACACCATATGTATAAATATTCTTTATGTCTTTTTTCCCAATAGTGACGCTATCACCATCAGCAAAAATAAATAAATAATAAATTAAAATGTTCTTTGAGGACAATCGGTGTCATTGATGCAACCCCCTCATGGCAAGAGACCAAAGAGGGAAACAAACTAATGGGTTACATACACAAGTACATAAGTAGCAAACACCCCCCACTGAACAGCTAAAGATTTGAGATTGAAATTTTCGAATTCCCCACCCTCTCTCTCTCTCTCTCTCTCTCTCTCTCTCTCTCTCTCTCCTCCATATCTCTGCATGATTAAATTATTCAGTGCTACAAACTACAATCATGCTTTATTAAAAATTATTAAAAAATTCTCACTGGGGTGTGCAGATGTGAAAGAATTTATTGCCTGCTTGTTTTTCTCATTTGCATCATTGATTTTGTGGGAGTTTAGAAAGCGATGCTACTGCTCTTTTTTTACGCCTCTTTTTTTCGTGAAGGGGGAAATCTTGACATCTTGTCCTATTTGATTAATGACGCACACAGGCTGATTTTATTTACGTGCGTTTATGACTTTTATCGGTCGCAGAAAGTGTGCGTCCCTGTAAAATTAGGAGCGCTGAGCTTCTTGTACTTCTTATTAAACGAGGCGCTTTCATAATGACACACACACATGCAGAGTCTCTCATTTGCTTTGGTATTTGTCACTTTGTCCATCACAAAAACATATTACTCAACTTTTTTGCACTTAGCCCCCAAGATAATAAAGCTTTCTTTTCGTCCTCCGGCTTATTTCTGTTTCCCCCATCGCAAAATAAAGAAGAGATGGGAGCGTGACTCACAAAATGAGCAAATGAGAAACGCTAAAGTGTGTCTGAACACAACAGGGTTGTTTGCATAGAAAGGCAACATAAAACTATATAAAATCTTCATCTTGTGTATTACTTAAATTCTTTTTTTTTTTTTTTTTTTTTAATTTCCATACATTAAATATACATGTGAAATTTACACTTCAAAGTTCTGCCCATTACGAGAGCCATTACTTATACTTGTTATACGAGTTCCCTATGGCCGTACTATGAATGATTTAACAGCAAGTTACAGTAAACTAAATTCAATTTTCGTTCAAAGCAGCCATCTACAGTGCACTTTGAAGGGAGAGGGAGAGAAAGGCAGCATGCTCACTGTTGAATCCTGAGCAATGACTGGCTACTTTAGCAATTAAAATCCGGGGCAAAGACACAGCGGCTTCGTTTGGCCCAGAGACTGCACCATTCATCATCCCAGCTGCCATAAAATAGCACTAGATGGATTCTTTGATTTTAGCTTTGGAAGAACATAAATCAAAATCTAAACCATGGGCTGTCAGGGCCATCACTAGAATTATCCATTTGAGAGAGAGAGAGAGAGAGAGAGAGAGAGAGAGGGAGAGAGAGGTAGGAAGGGAGGGTGAGGAGAGACAGACTTATAGTTCAGACTATAAGAGTTTCTCACTGTTTCTCATTTTGTGCTCTCCTTCTTTCCCTCAATCTCATGCACACCAATGCGAAACGTAAGCACTCTCAATGGCGTGTGAGAGCTGTACTGTAAGTGACTTATGAAAACACCAACAATAGTGTACTAGTGAGTCTGATAACAGTGTGGAAACTCTCTCTCTTTATAGTAACACTCTCCTGAGAGCATGTTCTAGACCAGAGCAATTCCTCTCTCACAGGGCAGTGCCACCTTATACCGGAGAGACCGCAGGAAGCTGGATTAAGCTCTATGCACACTTTAGCCCTCCTTTTACACTTAAACGCCTGCCAAGGTGAGGTGGATTCCCTCCAGCACACACACACACACACCCGTGCTCCCTCTGTTGTTGCTCCCATGAGGCCTTCCTTGGAGCACCGGCAGCCTGGCTAACAGAAGACCTAATTTTAGTGTGGAAACGATGATAAGGAAAGAGAGAACAGGAACAGGAGAATGACTTAAAGAAAGAAAGAGAAAAGAAAGGAAGAGGATGAGGGTGTCTCCAGGGCTTTTAACTTCCTCCTCTCCTTGAGTGGGAAAAGACACTCAACTCCCACCAGTTATCAGTCATTATGTTTCTTCTGCTGTTCATTTTCTGCTTTAAAGGGATAGATCACAAAAAAATACTATCATTATTTACTCACTTTCATGTTATTTTAAAGCCATTTTAGTTTTCTATCAGGCACAAAATTAGAATTTTTCAAATAATAACTACACAACTACACATACTCCCAATCTCCAAAAAGGATATAAAAGCACACCACAAAAGCACCAAAGAAGCATTAAAAAAATGGTCCAGAAAGAAACAAAGAAAGTTGGCCAAGCTAATCAAAAAAGTATGCTATAAAACAGCTAAGCTAAGCTGAATGCTAGCCATCAGAGAAAGTAGCTAGTTACACTACAACCTACATGGAAAAAGTATCTTGCTACATTGAACATCCTGATACATCCTGAATCAGACACTGTTAGTTCTCTGTTTAGATTCTAAAAAATTCTAGTCTTTACTGAACTACCCCATTACTTAATTAATGAAATAGTTTTGCTACTGAAAATAAAAAAAAAATAACACTACCACCTCACTACTGAGACATGTAGTTAAACTTTGCTACTTTTAGTGATGTCACTGGCCATTACTGATTTTTTTTTTATTCTAAAGCTGCTGTCACACTTACTGTTGTTGAGTGAGATTTTACAGGTGATATCCAGTAATTTAAACAGGAATAAGCATGATAGGGAATTTGGCTTAAGGGGACAAAAAATTCCCCCACACAGATTTCGCTTGTGTTCAAGTTGGTCACACAAATTCACTGCTTTGACTAGCAGAAAGCTGCTTGGTTTGAAAGCGTGCAGAAAGTGTGTGAGCTGTGCTTCATGCATCGCTACACTATTGACAACAGACAGCGGATCTTTTTTGCCAACGTAATTTCAGCAAAATGTTGCTATTGTGCACCTTAAAGGGTTAGTTCACCCACAAATGATGTCGCTTTATAAAGCGACGTGAGTGCTTTGTGCAAAAAAAAAAAAAAAAAAAACATAATTTACCACTTTATTTACAAAATAATATTATCCAAGGCTTTTTCACGCAACAGTAGCCACGTTTACGTGTACATTTTTTTGTTCTGATCATTCCGATTAAAATCATTCCAACTGAAAGATTCGGTAGACTGTTTACATGAGACGTTATCTAATCCAATATGGTGTTTACATGTTCCAGCACTTTCATTCAAAATGACCTTGTGACATGCGCACATTAGCCTATGTCCTGTTTGCCACCTTTTATTCCTGTCAACATGGAGTTCCATTATTTCTTATGTGGGCTATTTTTATGTAAAGTGTTGCTCTTAATCAATTTGTAGCATATTACTGCTGGAAGGTATAAGGAAGAGACAGTAACAGGAAGCTGACCTTTTTGGTGGCTGTGCATCTCTAAGGAGCATCTCAATACTACCCCTCCCTCCGAAAAGCAGAAGCGTGTGTATTTAATAAATGTTTTGTTTCAGTGTTACTCTAGTTTGATTTGCCGCCGCCATTTTGCATTCTGACAACCCCAGACCTCTTGACGTGATTATGTAGACGCAAAGTAATCGGTTTAACACGTTTACATGTTCGGTTTGTCCGGTTTATAGAAAGGTTTATCCCACCCCTCTCAAACCGATTACAATTTCATTCAGTTTGGGCATTTTTATTTTATTTCTGGACCTTGAAAGTGGTAGTTGTGTTGGATCTCTATGGAGAGACAGAAACCTCTCAGACTTCATCAAAAATATCTTTATTTGTGTTCTGAAGATGAACGAAGGTCTTACGGATGTGGAACAACACGAGTAATAAATGACAGAAGTTTCATTTTTGGGTGAACTAACCCTTTCAATCTATTTGTTTGCAATCTTCCATTCCCATAAGTCATCGGCTCAAGCATCTGGAATGACTGTATGAAATAAGAAATGCCCCCAGGTGTAGGACTGTCCCATCACCAGTCAACTAAATTTTGCTAAACTGAACAAAAATACTGCAATAGTTCTAATTTCCTCACAAACTGCTTAGTGATTACTAATTTGACGGAGCCGCTTGCAAAGTTTTGTAGTGTGTTTGTGCGGAGGGCAATATGGAGGGCAGCTGTCAATGCGAAGACATTTGTCTCTGTCATTGGTTCTCTCCTCCTCTCAGTCTTTCCCTCTCTCTCATCTCATGTGACGGAAAAGCTGTGCCATTGAGCGCCTCACATACCGCCTAAAACTGATAATACTACTGTCGAGGTCAATTAGGAGCTGATTCAATCAAAAATAAAGCAAAGCATAAAACGACCTATTTTAATTCCCCCGGCTCCCCGGCAACATTCAATTACATCTTCCCATGGTACGTTTTTCATGTGCTCCAATTAAAGTCTTATTTAATGTTTAAAGCATATTACTTTTCTTTATTACGCCAGCGAGTAACAAAGTCAGCAAAGGTACAAAAGCCTCTTCCTTTTGTTTTGGGTTTTATTGCCAGAGTTCCTGAAATGAATTACAGAAAAAGTGTGTGTGAGAGAAAGAGGCTACTGAAAGCCATGAAAGGAAGGATGGAAAAAGGAAAGAAAGGAGAAAGAAAATCCACGAACGGGAGAGAGCAAGAGAGCCATCTGTGTCTTAACAATTGGGAAAGAAAAGAAAAGCAAAAACAAAACAACGATATCAGACACTTTTGTTATTAGATTTATATGCTGCATTAAGGCAAATCCACATTCTCACTTTGCAGATGGTATGAGCTTCATCTACTGTAATATTTGCCTGTTATAAAAATTCCTTAACTCCCCCCCACCCCCCACCCTCTATTGTTCTGCTGTACTTTGCTGTAATCAGGGAAAACCATCCAATGAGGCTCATATTTCTTGAAGGTGTATCTGCTTCTCTCAGGGATATTAAAGATTTTTTAAGCCCTAGAAGTGCAAATGATCTGTGTTGGGACAGTTAAGAAGTTGTTGTACTTTAATACTATTCAGAACACACAGTTAATGATGACTCCATTGAAAAGAAGAGAGATGAAGATAAACCTTTTGTAAACAGCCGTTAGTTCTTTCATAGAAACGTCTGTTGTCCTCTGCATTGCATTGTTTTTTCTTCCTCTACAAAGGGTTCAGAGAGCATAGAGTGGGCTTTTACTATAGACACTCAATGAACACAAGAGAGTCAGTTCATCCCATCTATGAAATGGGCTGTTCATTAGCCCATTGATCAAGTGGTCCCATCCTGTCACCAACATACAGCTGGCCAGCGATCTAACTCACACACACACGTGCGCGTTCACACACGGAACACCTTTCGTCCCACACTGTGGCGGTGAGGACTCTGGTAAGTGGGGTCAAAGGTCGTGTGTAGTAATCCATCTAAGCAGCGTGACAGCAGCAGCTAATAAATCACTCATTCATGGTTTAATCCATCGTCTGTCCTCAGTGAAGACTGGCAAACAATACACCGGTAACACCGTCTCTCTCTTTCTAGACCCAGACTCTCTAACTTACAGCTTTTGCTCTTCCCACTGGTAGCTCTTTGTAAGAAGACAATTCTTGTATAGGCTAAAATAACTTCTTCAGAATGGTTAAACGTCATCATTAACCTTAATTTTTAGCTTCGTCAGAGTAACCAATTTATTTGAAAGAGAACAATACTATAGTATGGCTGCGCTGAAGGCTGAAAGATGCTGCAGGCAGTATGCAGAGGTAGAGAGCCATGGATTTAAGGTACACCACCATTCAAAAGTTTGGGGTCAGTAAGAATTTTGTATTTTTTTTTTTTTTTTGAAAGAACTTAATGCTTTTATTCAGCAAGAATGCAAAAGTGACAGTAAAGACATTTATAATGTCACAAATGATTTATATTTCAAATAAATGCTGATCTTTTTTAAACTTTCTATTCATCAAAGAATCCTGAAAAAAAGTATCATGGTTCCCACAAAATATTAAGCGCCATGACTGTTTTCAACATTGATAATGTTAAGAAATGTTTCTTGAACATAAAATCAGCATATTAGAATGATTTCTGAAGGTTCATGTGATATTGAAGACTGGACTAATGATGCTTTTTTTTTTTTTTTTTTTTTCCCCAAAGGCAACACAGATATTGATCCATATGGACCAGGCCCCACGGTTCGGCACGCATGTGAGTCGATTAATTTAAGTTTAACCATCACAGAGTTAAAGTTTATCATTTGTATGTGTTTTGTCTTGCCAATTTACACATTCACATAATTTTAAAACATTCCTATGCAAGAAGAGGCAAAAGAGAACTCAATTCAGTACTTGAATCACGGAATTGATCCCTTTTGCATCTCCTTGCGCTTGAACAAACACATACACACAAAATTATGTCAAAATACAAGTCTCAGCAAGTATTCTCATAAACACAGTCAGTTATGTCTTAAGTGAACGTAAACAGTTAAGAAAGAAATCGGGTGTGTATCACTATAGAGGGTATGTACTGACGTCACTTTCCCGCCAGATCACGCCCCCTCAGCCGGACTGAGTGGCAAAAGAGCCTGCCGCATGACTGGATTTAATAGGGAAACTGCTGGAAAGGTTGGACTCGAAAGATTCAGTGATCCATGGATGTTGACATGCAATCGTGTTTCCTGACATTTAAATGTGCCTGATTTCGACACTTGGGAAAAACATAAAGCCATTTTGCCTGCAAACGCTTCATATTAAAATAATACAGGTAAGTCTAAATCCGGGAGATCACTTATACCAATATATATCGTCATATCATCCAGCCCTAAAACTTATATAGTTTTTGTCAGTGTTTATTTAAAAAAATCCAATTATGCAGAGTATAAGATGGTAAATATTTAATTGATGAATATTTAACACAATATATAGGGTATGGTTTTACCTCAAAATTTAACATATTGACACAAAATGATGACTGCAAATCAACATTTGGCTGCCTGGAGTCCAGTTGTTTCTGTGAATTGCAGCAATCCATTTGCTTCTCTTTCTGTAGCTTTCGGAGTTTGTAAAAAATATACCTCAGATTTCTTGTCAAATCTATTTGTACAGTCAATCGCAAAGCTCTTTCCCGTTTGAGATGTTTTGTGTGTTTTTCGTGGCATTCACACTGAAAACCAATGCTGCCACTCAGTCTTTTTGCTACTCAGTGGGCGTAACCGCAGTCACTCTGGCCGATGGTAAAGTCACATGCATACCCTCTATTGGATCCTGGAATTAGGTCTTAACCCTCGTATTGTGTTCGGGTCATTTTGACCCAGAAAGGATGTTCTTTTTCCATGAAAAATTATTCCATTGGACTAAAACTTATTGACTTACTGACTCACCCAGGGTATAACTACTTCCCCAAATTTTTTTGAGATTTTTTGTAATTTTTTTTGCAATCTTTTTCCCCCACCTTGTTACACTGGTCAAAAAAGGACTGGCCTACAAAAAATTGTTTTTAAATCTCTCATTACTCCATATCATCACCAAATATTGGATTCAAACTTTTTGTCAACTTGTTTTCTTTCAATAACCACAGGTTTTATATTTCTTTTTGGACCTGACTGATTATAAGCCTCCCTTATCTGAGCTTATGCACCTTTATCTGCATTTGTAATAATAATTCATTTTGGCAATATTGAATAAAATTTTAAAAAAATATGCTGTACAATTTATCACACTATTGTGCTTTAATGTATAACCAGGAAGTTTGTTTTGAAATGCCTCTATCTTGTAAAAAATGGCACAAAGTCACAATGTGGAGTTCCAGATCAAAAATGACCGTCCTATAGAAAAAGCTTATAAATCTCTCGTTATGCTATATTATCACCAAAAATTGGTTTAGATCTTTTTGTCAACTTGTTTTCTTTCAATTAGGACAGTATTTTTTTTTTTTTTTTTTTTTTTTTTTAAGCTGACTGATAGTAGGCCTCATTGAGCTGAGCTTATATTGGTCAAAAATGACCATTCATTGAAAATTAATGGGGAAGATCGAAAATAGTGTTCAGGAGCATGTTCATCATGTTCATGTTCACACGTTCATGTACACAAACAAACAATTTTGAGTATTACAGGCTTTCTTTTTCACAGATGAACTTTATCCTCACATCAATGAGGCCTATGATCAATCAGTTTAAAAAAATAAATACAAAACCTGTCCTAATTGAAAGAAAACAAGTTTACAAAAAAATGTAATCCAATATTTGGCGACAATTAAAAATCTTTAAAATTTAGAGGCCGGTCATTTTTGACCAGAAACACAAAAGGTATTACAGGGTTTCCAACACAGCACAAGGATTAAAGTGACAGCAGCATAAATAGCTGCTGCTGCTGTCTATGTCATTAATGTTAATCAAACAACAAAGCACAGCTTTAACAAATATTAATCTATATTTAATTTATACAGTGAACACTGTAGTGTTATTTTACATTTAATTAGCCCTATTCTATATCTATATCTGAATACTACTGTACTACAACTTTGTTATATTGTATATTATCTCTGCTTAATTAGTGTATTTTTTATTCAGTTATTTTATTCAGTTATTATACACTATTTTTTTTTGGTTTTTTTAACTCACTGTTCACTTGCCTTTAATAATGTTTGGACTTTATTAGTCTAGCAGTTTTTGCTGTGGTATAGAAGTACTGAATTTTTTTTTTTTTTTTTTTTTTTTGTGGCTGATCCGAAAAATCATCTGATTTGTGACTCAAAAACCGTAATATGATCCGAACCATGATCCATTGCATCACTACTCGGAAGCCTCTATGATACCGATTTCTTTATGAAGTACCTTCATGCAAAAATGCTGTCTACAAAATCACTGACTTACTGGGCAGTGAGACAGAAAGACAGCTGCCTTAACTTTCACACAAAGCCTACGACTCAATAAACTACACTACTTTAATCTAATTCAATGGATTCATGTAAAATAGTCAGTATTTATGCTGCTTTGGCCCCAGAAGAGTCAGCTATTAGCAATGATGGAGACTTCTGAGTCTTCCCAACCTTAATTTGTTCCCTCTCTATCTGTCGTTCTCTCTATTTCCCAAATTCCACTTGTCTTCCGATGCGTGGCGCCTCACCTGACAAAGAAGAGGAGAATGAGAGAGGGATAGAGCAGAAAGAGAACGAGAGGGAGAGAAGGGCGAGCGGTTGATCTTACAGTTTAATTACCTGCCTGCCTTGTAAGTGCTCTAGCAAGGAACTACATCCCTGGCTACAAAAGACAGCTCTGCTATTCCAAATAATTAAATACTGACCCATTAAAGTGAGAACATGAGGACAGGCTTCCTCTGCTCTCTCTTTCGGCACATCCTCCTCCTCCTCCTCCTTGTGTCCTCACTTCATTGCCTCCATCCCTCTGTCTATTTTCTCCCTCCCCAATCATCCCGTCACCCCCGCCTCTAGACCAACTTTGTTTAACATGGACGGCGCCATGCTATATTTGTTTGTTGTGATCGTCCCGCTCAGATTGAAAGTCCCGGGGTTAAAACCCCTCAGCGAGAGGGGCTCAAAGTAATAAAACTAGCGATTAGCTATTCCCATCGATGTGTTCGGAGGGGAAGGGGGAGAAGGAAAGGTAGTGGCACCTCATTACAGCACTGCACTTGGCTGCTTTTATCGGTAATTGGACTATATAGGCCTTCATTATAATTTACTTTCTTGGTCCCCCTCCTCCCCTCTACAAGCACCCAAACTGATAATGCAGACAAGCAGAACAGAGTGGGCCTGTTAGTAGCTGTAGAAACTGACACCATTTAATGGCTAATTATAACAACTAAATTAAAGAAGAGGCCCGCAGAGGTAGCAGGATAATGCCAGCACTTCACTTAAGAGCATCACCACCATCAGCTGAGGGTGTGTTCACCGATAAGATAAGAGGAACAAATTAAAGTATGTCCCGGACCTAAAGCTGGACAGACTATGGACAACGGCGCTTATTTTTCAAGCTAAAGTTGATACTGGCTGTTATGCTAACAGCAGGGAAGGTGGAAATACTGTGATGTGGCTGCCGTGGGTTCATTTCCTTTCATTTTTTTTTCTTGTACTATCATCCGCTCGCACCAGGATGCATTTTAGTCTGTCTTGTAGTGCAATACAATAGTCGTTGCCAATGATTGAAGCAGAGCTCAAGCAAATACAGCTAATTACATTTGATACCCAGCGTGGTGCCCTCTGTAAGCAATGACTGCATTAAATAAGAGGCTGAACTTGTTGTGAGCACTTTCAAATCAAGTCTCTGAAGGAAAATCTCAATGTCATTGCTGTTATTTTGGTCTAGCTAAAGGCAAACAAGAGTCACTCCACAAACATTAAAGTGTTTTGACAGAGGAAGGGAAAAAAACTGACCTAAATTTGAACCAAATCTGAACAAATTTGACGTTTTTTTTTTGTTTTTTTTTACAAAAACCCTGGTAACACTGCTCTCTCGATCCACCACATGTGTATACGGTTCTGTCTAGAAGCTGCACCTTGTTAGGTTTGAAGGAAGTGAAGTCTGTTAACACATCCTAGCTTACTCTAAGTCACCCACCCCCAGAAGTGCTCTCCGTCGGACGCCTCTGTCCCATCGATAAGTGCCACCTCACCTCCTGCCGTGGACTGGCACAGGGCTGGCAGTTCAATAGGCTAAGCTGGCGGGATGAGGGACGTTATACCCACCCCCACTGTCACTGAAGCCTGCCAGGCCTGACGGAGGGCCATGGAGCTGCCTGCTTAACGTCACTCTCCCAGCTCCTACTGCCACTCACCGAGACTAAGCGCTCACCTGATTGACAGACATGCTGGATCCTTTGATGATGATGATGACGATGATGGTGGTGGTGATGCTGGAAGTGCTGGTGATGTTGGGGGATTTCTGAAGCTGCAGACTGACTGTGATTATGTTCCGGGAGGAACAAGCGAGAGAGCGGCGACGACACGGCTGATCCGGCTTAGCTTCGTCAGGAACGGATACAGGCGTCAATGTGCCACCGGCGGCCATGTCACAGTGGTAGGGTAAGAGGACCTGGGGAGGGGGTGACACAAAGCCCTGGATTTACTGAAAGAAGCTAAACATCACACATGCTCCTAGTTCTATAGGGACACAGCTGCCCGGAGAGAGAGATGGAGAGAGAGAAAGCTTTGATGATGCTCTGGACGAGGCGCTAATCACTAGCAGCATGAAGGAGAGCAACTTTAGAGAGTGATATTGGAGTTTCAGTGTCATGGGCAGCTTTTGATCACTAGCATCCGAGACTGCACTTCTAATCCCAAACACTAACAGCTCATGTGTGTCTCTAGACTTTGTAAACAGCGAGAAGGAGTGGCAGGTGGCTAAATCACCAACCAGAGTGAAGCCCAGAACTCTTGATGAAGACTCACAGAGGATGAAAGAACTGTGGGAGTGTGTGTACTGTGTGTGTGAGCAAGGGTTGTGTAACATTTGGAATTTCTTTTAAATTCCAATTAAAGTTCTGGATTTCAGAATTGCAATTTGAATGCAAGGAAGTGAAGTTAAATAAAATTCAAAGTAAATTACTTACTCAGAAGCACCTTACTCAGAGAAAAAGCTATTTCAGACACAGCCAAAGTTCTTCCTGTCAATCCAATTCAACTTCATGTAGGTGTGGCCAATTCAGTTCAAATTCACACTCATAAATTGAAAGGGAGCAATTTCTTCAGTTCTGAATTTTGCACAACCATTGTGTTAGACTGTCAAATGGTCAAGGGCCCTGTAAATGGGATTCATCTGCCATCATACCTCTCTCTCCACAGGTCTAATTTCACTGTTGAATGAGACAGAGCTTAATGAACAGGCACTGCTAAAACATTTCATCCCCCCCACATACTCACCCACCCATCTTTTTTTTTCTCCCCAATAACCTCTCTAACCTGAGGGAAAGCACACCTTGAGCTTATTCAGCAAAAGTCAAATGCCAGCACCTCAGTCTCTTTTGCAGAGCTCACTCTTCTGCAACTGTGAGCATGCACTCACATTTACGCTTGGAATGGGACTGTCTGCAAATCCCTCTCTCCAATTCAGAGATGGGTAATTGATGAAAAGGAGAATGAAAAAAAAGTTGCTTATCTTTCATTTCTATGATTTTTTTTTTTTTTTTTTTTATACGGAGAAGGTATGTGTGTGTTTGGTAAATGTTCTGTGGTTATAATGTGGAAATGAAAGTGGAGTGGCCCAGGGGTTGGTCCCTGCTTAACCATATTTGATTTACATCAATTAGGTCTCTCACATAAGATGGCCTAGCAAGGAGCGAGGTAATAACCCAGAAATAACCTCATTAAAAAAGACAGCATATCGGTCTGCGCACAATGAACTCATAGCTGAAAAATTAGTGACCTGGAAAGTGGCAGGAGGAGTCAATGACGCTACGTTGGAGAGTGCCATATCTTTCCTGCTGCCACAAAGGAGAGGTAGACATGTTCAAAAAAACGGACCATGTATTCCTTCATTAGCCCCCCTTTCTTCTTTTCTTTCATAATAAGGTCTGCAGCCACGCTATTGTTTGTAGGTCTAATTAGAGTTGGGGGGTGGGGGCAAAGCTGTAGCTTGGCACTAATGGTTCAACATCTCCGTTACCTTAGCTAGCATTGCATCCTTTGTTTGGGTGTTAATATAGATTCACCTGTTAATATGTTGCTTGGATCGTAGCATATGCTTCTTTAATAAAGCAGTTGTTCATTTGCGTGTTTGTTTGCAAAAGGGGTCATCATGGGGCTTATCTTAGTGATGGCAATATTTTAGTATATAATTTATTTTTTTAAAAAACACAAAAAAACTTAAAGATCAGATTATGCATTCACTAACAAGCATGTTCTAAACAACCCCACGCCTTCGTTCAGCTTTGTCGAGTAATGAGTTTACTTAGACTTTCGGCTGAAATCAATATTCATGTTTTTCCTTCCGTATCTACGTCCCTAAGATGAGAACTCCCTGTCGTCTTCCAGTCACTCTCCCCACAAATCTTTCGGACATGCAGCGCAATTAAGAGCTAAAGCCCACCGATGTAAGGGAGTAATCACTGCTTTGATTTCTCACATCAATACAAGCTTGGTCACTTTGATATGCAGGGCTGCCTTGATAAGTCTTATAAATATATTAAAATAAGTTTAATTACCAATTCAAATTACAGGCGAGCCCCAACTATAAAAGCGTATACAATAAGAGCACACAACGGCAGGAAGTGAGGGACAAATTAAAAGGCTGCGAGGAACAAAAAAGACAGAGCTCCTGACAAGGCACGTGTTTTAGCCCTGTGTCTCCGCTTCACCTTTCATCTTATTTTAAGGCCAGGGAAATCAAATTTGCCCCTTGCCGTTTTGATTTCTTCATTTCTCAGAGAGAAAATATTCTGTTTAATTATTCCTTCCTCATGCAATTTTAATGGGCCCCGATCCCTCTTTGGAAGTGTGGTGGGGCCGTGAAGTACATCTGTCAGTATTTGCTCTTAACTCTGAAAAGTTGCAGAGATGAAATGGCTGTGCCGAAGGCTACTGATGTGCGCTTTAACATATTTGCTTCACTTAGCTCCGTTGATTTAACACTGAAGCCTGCTGTGATTCATCAGGGACATCATCTGAGAGAACAAGAAAAACAAATAAACTTTAACACTTGCTTGTTTTTCCTTTTCTAACTATATTATTGCAATTATTATTTTCTCTGTTATGTTGCTACAGCATCTTACCTTGATATTATCTCTTAGGTCATGACCAATGGTGAACAGGTTAAAAACCACATCATTGATTGCGCTCAATGTGCGAAAATGCACTCAATTGATGTCTGTGAGAAAAAACATCAAAATTTGAAGCTGTGTGAAATAAGGAGTGTATTTTTAATCACATTAATCATTTATTTTCCGTCTGTTGTGTGGAGTCTTGTTATTTCTGGGAAATGACTTGGGGTCATTAATGGTTGTCATAAGAGTAACATATCAAGTTGGAGGACGTTTTTGACATGGGCCGTGGCACAGTGACAAGAGAAGCAACCTTTTCAAAGCTAAAAGCTACCCGTTGACTCATTAAAATCCCAATAATTACATACATCCAACCATATCTTCACACCTTTAATTGCCTATTACAAATCACCGCTCTCATTTGCAGCGTCCATATTCCTCTGTTGTCAGCAGATTGTGGCTTTGCAGTGTGTGTGTGTGTGTGTGTGCGTCCCTAAGCAAACTATATAAAAAGAAGGCAAAATGCTGCTAACAATACACTGTAGCTTATTATTTGTGTAGATTTTGCTATCATTTTTGATTTTTGTAACTGTGACAGCCTGACTGTTCATACATGTACTCACACATGCACACATACTCACACAAAACGGCTACTGTGCCTACTGCAGATTAACTTATATGATAACTGAATTGTAGGGTTCAGGGAAAATAAAGGTCATTTTTCTTCCTGTCTGAATATGGCACTGCCAGCTCTGTAAGACTGGGTCAAAGATCAAATGGGTTAATGCTGGCATCATGGGAGGTGTTGACAGGTGTCAAATTGTTAGTCATTGGGGACAGAAAGGGAAAAAAAAAAAATTCACAATGGACTGTTTTCATAATTATTCCGGTTTAAAGAATATCACATGTTTTAAGTAAACATTAGCGAAGCTTTAAGTACTTAAAAGATTCAAATTAGCGTGCCGGAATTTAGTGTTGGGCTCTTTTAATAAAAAAAAAAAAAAAAAAAAAAAAAAACGTAATTTATTACTCATACTCATTACTCCTTTCAAAAATAATTTTATTACACAGAAGTGGTAATTGCATATTTTCTCCTCTAAGTTATGACTACATGTGCACCTTTGTGGATGTTAGGGTATATTTATATTATTTAGTTTGTATTTCTTTAGACAGAATCATCATTTCTATACATTTTCCACTGAATTGTGTTTTCAATTCCACAATTGCCATTTATGTCTCTTGCGATGATGAAGATCCACTACACATCCCTGTTGTGTTCCGTACATACCAATGTCCCCAAATAAACGTTTCTACAAATGAAACATGAAGGTTTTAAACATACGCTTGCAACAGCATACATGATTTGGGCTATTTTTATAAGAATAAAGTATGTTTACAGAAATGTTAAGCAGGTATAGTGATTAATTTATTCTAAAATGCTACAAATAACATATTTCTGTCTCACCAAAATCCACATTAGATCACAATGGAAGTTATTACAAACACTCACTGGTGGTTTAAATTAAGTTTTGAGAAAAAGCATAGTGTTATCATATTGTGTTATCATACATACCCTGCGTCCCAATGTCCATAATATCCACCCTATCTGCCCTAAATAGTTTAGAAAATTACTAATGTCACATACTATTCAGCATACTATCCTACTATTTAGGATGGATAGTATGCACATTGGGATGCAGGCAATGTCTCATACTGTAAACTGTCTTGTGTTTCTTGATGCTAATAGTAGCGATAATTCACCTGTTACTCAGATACGATTATATTTCATTGTATATGTTGTGTTAAAAAAAAAAACACACACACAAGGTCAAAAGAAAATGTTTTGTTTTCTAGAATTTTTTTGTAGTTTTATAGAATATTTTTGACAGTAGGTGGGTATAATTTATATCGGGATCAAAGGGATGCATATGGGCAAGCAATGTAATTCCAGAGTAAAGTAATGCCACAACTTTGACATTTGACAACGGTGTTCTTGTCATCTTTTCTCCCGGCAAAATCAAAGTAATGCCAATATTTCCAGCCACTAAATGTTATTTTTATAGAAAACTAACAGCAAATAGCAGTAACGAATGAATGAAAGAGTACACACTTTCATATTTACACACATAAATGATTAAATAAATGTGAGTTTCAAAATATAGTCATATTATGAAGTGGGAATAGACCAAAAACATTCATTTATCTAAACTCACATCAGTGCTGCACTGGAGCTGAGGAAGTATTTTGCACTCACCAGATCCAGCAGCTAAAACATGCTGGTGAAATTCTGAAAAACTGGTAAACATAATATACTAATACATTATATATATATATATATATATATATATATATATATATATATATAAATATATAGTTTTTTTTTTTTCTATACAGGTGGTTGCATCTGTATAAATGTGGCAATGTTTGCCTGTTGTTGACAGCCATTGTGAAGTGACACAGTGAAGGATGACACATGTGTTGGCTGTTTTTGGTGCTGATATTGTAAGCTTGTTTGAGTGCCCTTCAATGCTTTCTACAGCCTGGGGTGCAAACACACAAATGCACGCACATACATACACCCACCGACTAAGACACTCACATAGACGCTGAACAAAAGCGGACCACAGCCACGGTCAGCGGTGACACTGCCGCCCTGCCAGCGCTGAGTTATTATCTAATCTGAGGCTCTGCCCAGGGTTACATTTGTCAATCTGTTCTGGATGGTCCTGAGAGGCTTCTGCTTTCTGGCAAAATGTAGAGAGAGAAAAAAAAAAAAGATTATGACCAAAAAAACATATTCGTCCCAAAATGCCTACAGGCTACCTGTTGTCCCTTATCTTCTGGTCTGGATGCATGACATGAGTGATTTGTGTGTGTGACAAAGAACCTGACCCTTCAAACTTACAACAGAGAGGGGAAAGCAGCACATAGTGTCCTTGCAGCTTCAGCAACGTACACACTCCGTGAAATTATGGGTCGATATTCTTTTGCCTATAACAGTTAATTATGAAGACTTGGACAAGGCAAGAACCTCATGATTTTTTTTTTCTTTCACTTCCTCAAAAACTCACTCGCCATCGAGGCAAAGTTGTTTAGCAATCCAATAACATGAAGCATTGATTTTTATAGCTGTCTAATTGCATCCTCTAATCAAGATGGAATACCATAAGTGATTATGCCCCAGGCTGTTAATAAACCCATAATGACAGTGCAATGAGGTGACTTAAGGAACACCTCGTAGACTCGCTGTGAGACGCAAAAACTCTGTGAATATGATGTGTTTGATCTGCCGATGACAGTAACAGACTAGCGGAGCCCTTTTACTCCATGTGCCGGTGGAGAGTAATTGATTTAGGCTGCAGCAGGAAAGATAGATGGCTGTCAGGGTCTGTTGTGACACCTGCAGGATGTCTCTGGTGAGATGTAGCAAGGGAAACCGGCCAATTAGAGAAGCACAATCAAATATTCAAGAGCAGACGGACACAGTCGTTATTTATCCGTGCTAACATGTGAATATTAAAGAAGTTAAATGGGTGTGGTGCTCAATCATTCACATTCACAGTATGCTTTAGAGTGCTCTCTTGCTTAGACGGTTATAGTGGTTGCAAAAAAACGTACCTGGATTTCTGCATAATTTGGTAATACATTTTGCTCTCATCTTTAACCAAGTCACAATAGACAACCACAGTCTTATTCAACAGACAAACAAAATGTTTTCATTTCAAACATGCCATGTATTGTAACATTCACAGTGCAAGGTGGAAAAAGTAAGCATCCCTATAAGCTAATGATTTCTCCAGAAGCTAACCTGGGGTTCAGTCAATGAGACGAGATGTTTCAGGGACAAAGGAAATACAAATTTTGAGTTTTCTATTCAGAGAAGCTATTTAGAGAAGCATTATCTAATATGATGATTCAATGACAGAAGATTAAGATTTATTGACTTGCATAAGACTGGAAAGGGTTACAAAATGCCTTGTTCATCCATAAGCCAAGAAGAATCCTAGAGGGTCAGTGAAAGACTCGTGAAATCTCTGGAACATGCTTAATATTTGTTTTCATATCTGTCATGCTTCATGTCTACGATATGTAAAATGTTAAACCTTAACATGTCCACAGAGGGACACCACAAAGCAATTAAAAAAACCTACACTATGTGCATATCAAAAAGGTACAGTGCAAAAACATCAAAAACTCGTCCCAACTGTGTGTGCATGAACCATCATGGTTTATGGTGGGTTTGATGCCTCAGGGCCTGTACAGCCCGCTATGATGTGAAAAAAGAAATTCCTAGTTTATCAGGACATTTTGGACCACCAATTGAAGTTCAACAGGAGTTGGGCTACGTAATAGGACAATGACCCAAAGCACAAAACTAAATCAACAATACTTCAACAGAAGAAAATAGGCCATCTGGAGTGGTCCAGCCCGAGTCCTGACCTCAACCCGACTGAAATTCTCTGGCATGACCTCAAGAGAGCCATTCCACCAGATACCCAAGAATATTGCTGGAAAAGTTTTGTAAAGAGGCTGTGCAGATCCAGTTACAGGAAACATTTGGTGGAGGTTACTGCTGCCAAAGACTTATGTCAACTAAGATGAAAATGAATTTATAGCTGGAAATCAATTGCATCAATAATGCAAAAATCCAGGTAAAAATTGCATACTTCTTCCTGCATCCGTAGCTCAATCATATAACTGAATACACCCACGTTTTGTCGAGTTTTCTGATTTTAGTGATTCTAAGAAGAAATATGGATGCAAAGAAAAGACTCTTATTATTCGTCCCATGTAAGGGAGGCAATACAGACGTGAATAGGAATTTGTTGAAATTAGAATGCGATTTCAATAAAATCATAATGTTTAAAGGAAACAAATGATGAAAACAATACAGTGCTGTACACACCAGCACACAGGTATCTACTTCTGCTTCATTTTCCTTTTTAGCACACATACACACAGAGAGCTTTTTTTCCCCTGCCGTTTTATTGATGAGTCTGTCCTGAGGTGCATCTTCATAATTGTGCATCAGAAAAGTATAGCTCTGTGATGGATATTTGTACATAATAAACACAGATAAATAAGAGACACAGCCATTTTTCAACCGTTTTATGCCATTAACACTATCTCCCTCAGCAACTGTCAGCTCCATAAAAACCTTCAGATATATTGTGTTTTAATGCCCCTTTATAAAGGCAACATAAAAACGCAATATCCGAGAGCCTGTCACTTAGATAAACAAAGCAGAATATTGATTTCCCCCTAAATTGAAGTGGAGAAAAAACAATAATGCTATATTTGTAGTAACATGGAATTACAAGTGGTAACCGTGTTAAATTCTACCTTGCCTTGTCAGTTTCACACCTCTCCGTAGTTATTCCTCCAGACTCATTTCTTAACTGAAAACTCTGCATCTCCTTATTGGATCTGGATGCAGCCCGAGATCTGCTCTCGCAGCTTATGCTACCCCTGCGTGACACCTACGGACCCTATTACCCAGAATGCATTGCCAGACCTGTGATTAACCTTGCCTGAGTGCGCATACAGTCGATAAAGCATAGGATAAATAGACTGGCTTTCGCTCTCAGTTCGAGCGCACCGTAGGTCTGTCACTCCGTACGGCTGGAGTAAGACCGTATCCAAGCAATATCTTTAACACAATTCCTCAAGAAGGATGAAAAAAGCTTTAACAAGCTGGATACCTAGAGAGTTAGCGCTCCACGTCTTTTACAAATAGTCTTACAACGCTTCAAATCGGCGCTCTGTGAGCACTCTGTGAAGTTTCCCACTCGCCTCTCCCTCGCTCCTGCTCTCTCCCTATATTAAATCGACCAATCAAAGCATGTCAGTCATGCAGTCTGCCCAGCGTCTGACAGCTTGGCAGCTCCAATGCGAGAGTGCCTCATTCATTCTTATGACACGCTTCCGATATCTTAGTGTCTGACTCTCGCAAGGTCCATCAGACCGAACAAAATTGCAACCAGAAGCTATCTGATCCAGCTCTGGGTGGTATTAGCAGCCTGTCTGATGTCTGAACTGTAATAGGAGGAAAGGCAAACTAAAAAACCCACACAATGCTGTTTATTACCTTGATGCTAATCAAGTGCTAACAAATTCCATTATGGAAAAATTGCCTTTGTATTGACTTTTTGTGAGCCAATGGGCATCCTAAAAAGCAGTGCAGAAAAAAAGGAAAAAAAATAAAAAAGCTTGTTTCTTGGAGCGAATGTTGGATACGGGCCATGACACACTTTAGATCGAAGCTTCGCTGTAAAGGTGTGTGTGTGTTTTGTAGAGAAACTTGAGGGTATATTGACATTGCCAGAAGGGCCCTGTTTGAAACTGAGAGAGGATTGCTTACTTGCACATGAATATAACTAAGGTCTCCTACGGGTCCAAAGCCAACTGGAGTTGATCAAAAATGGAGAGCTACCCCTCATTGTGACTGACTCCAACAGAAAGATGCGACTGAAACTAGAGTTTCTACTGCCTTCTGGCCAATCAATCAGCACAATAACTGCAAACACAGAGTTCTTTATATCAAAATGTACCAGGCTGCTCTTGTCCACACAATGAAAGTGAACAGTTACCACAGCTGCCATTACTTTCAGTGAATTTCAGTTAGTTCCTCAAACAAAGCTATTATATACTTCAGAAGACTTAAGGTGCCATTTTTGGCTCCCCCCAAAACGTTTAAGTGAGCAATTCTTAAAAGAACCACTTTTTTCTTAGTTTGAAGAACATTTTAAAAATCCAAAGAAAATTCTTTCCCTATAAAGAACCTCAAAAGGTTCCAAGGATGTTAAAGGATCTTCATGGGACTATCAAAGCCAATAAAGAACCTTTATTTTTAAGAATGTATAGTATAAATGTGTGTAGGATATGTCATGTTGTTATTGTCATGTGACCTACCAGAGTCAGTTGTGTTGCTTCACTGCCATTCGCAATTCCTTTCCAATCGTCTCATGGGATAGTAAAGTGTCTACTGGATGCGTGCTTCAGAATCTCGCTGGAAATAGTATGTCATCCGGTATATGTTTTGCCTACTGTTTTATAAATGCTGTTAATCTGGACATACTACATTCATCATGTTATTATTGTCATGTGACCTACCAGCGTCAGCTGCGTAACATTACAGCCAATCACAACTCCTCAACAACTGTGAATTCGGACATATAACTCTTTTCACATACTGTTTGCTGCTATATCGTAATGAGGTATACAACTTTGGATGCAGCCATAGAGTAGTGAATAAGTCATATGGACTACATACTTTTTTGCTCTTTTTGGAGCTTGACAGCTCCTGGTTCTCATTTATATTGTACAGGACAGCACATAGTGAATATTATTTAAAACTTCCAATTTGTTTTTAAGGACATGATGACATTTTTCATTTTAGGGTGAACTCCCTTTAGGATTTTATGCTCTGAAGATCTGAAGTGAGACGGAAAACCTATATAATATATAGGCCTATCTGCTAACAAGTGTAGCATTTGTAACTACATCTGGTACATACTATTATAATTGGTGCGTTTGTTTTATTTTTGAGTTTCTTTTACCAGTGGTTAAGTTTGAAAAGTGGCATTTCACTAGGTTTTTCTGCTATGTACAACATACAGTTTTCTGCCTTGTTGTCTAATGAGAGACCTGTCCCAAGAAAGGCTGGCTGCACTGGCTAAAAGTAATAATTAAGTGCCAATTAAACCCCACTGCCCATGAGCAAAAGCAAGCAAGGTCAGTGTTTGTCAGACTGTGCTGAGAGAGGAAAAAGACACCACTTTCCTCGTATTGTTCTGTTTATTTGGTCTAAGTAATTAAAGCTCAGTTGAACTGAAAAATCATTTTGCACTTATTTTTCTTCTAACCTAGACCTAACCAAATAAGTGCTTTAAGTATTGTGTCAACACATTTGATTTTCTTCTTCTTCTTCTTTTGCCTTCATGTTGTTTTCCAACTGGACAACATGATTCAGAGTTGTGAAAGAATTCTATTTTTAACATTAAATCAAACAAGGCCTGCAAACGTGCTTCCACTCCATCTAAGTAGAACACATCTGTGACATAATGACGGCTGACAGAGTGTGTGATGCTTTCTTTGCTTCTCATTAGCATGCAGCTACAGCGGCCAGACATTACCTGTTGATGGCAGAGCAGAGGCACATGCTGATGGACAGATGGATGGGGTGGCTGATGAATTCCTGGCAGGTGCTTTGTCAGAGGAGAAGCAATTTAAACCTCGGGGGAGAGGAGCCATTTGGAGTTCACACCAGAGCTCTAATGTAGAAAACAGTCAAATCCTTCCTCTCCCTTTCATAATTAAACCACCACACAGGGGCGTCTCCTAACAAAGGAGCGGACACGAGTGGTACCGTGTTAGCCATCGGGACTCCTCTTACCTGACGCCAAGCGTCAGGCTGACTGTGATATAGAAAAATGTCCGCCGAGGGGTCAATCTTCCTTTCATAGGTTGTGACTGATAGATCCAATACCTTTGGAATCAGATAAAACTTTGACGAATGGCTTGGCAGTCGGCTGGTGGGAATCACTTTGCCCTATGCCCGTGCCGGCCTGTCCCTCTCCCATCACGGACCCTGCTGGCTTTGATCAATGGTTCCCACCTGCCGCTGCATAGGGCAGCATGCTGTCACATGATTAAAAGAGCTGGAGGATATTGCTTTCTCTCCGTTTGCTCGGCAAGAGAGAAAACTTCATAAAACTAAGGCGACAGCACTTTCTCTGCTCAGCCCTCTCACTCTCCCCTGTCTGCCACTTGGGTGATCTGGATTGATTTGAGAGCTTTGGCTGATTGGAGAACAGAGGAGTGCGGATGAGCCGGGAGAATGAGAAACATCTGTTTCAGCATGTATCTCCCCGAAAGGGAGCTGCGCTGACGACGACGGCACCCGTCATAAAAAAACTAAATATGCATTCTATAGGAAGCCAGGTTGGGTTTCATTTTCAAGAGAATCGGGAGACTTTTTATCATGCGCATTACCTCATCAGATGACATGGACCGTTATGCAAAGACCACAAATCAGGCCATGAGGCAGATATACTAAAACATCATGCGCACAGCCCCTGAGATGTTAAACGAAAAAATGAGAATTGGTGAACGGTGGCCGTGATTGACGAGGGAGGTGGAGGACTAGGTGTCCCCGCATGGAGGCAGACCATCGGAGGCCTCTGAAGTGTTTTGCACACTCACAGTCACTCATCACCCCCCATCCCAGGGACTCTCACATAAGCCCCATAAATCAACGCTATCGCTCCCCTCAACCAGTGATAAATCGACGTGGTGATTAGTGTGATGTATTGTGCAAAATGTAAATAATAACAAGTGTTGCTAATTGGCGCACTACCTGGCAACAAATCAGTAATGCTGTATACAGTACGTACCCGACTGCCATTCTGCATCCCACTCATTACAGAAAGGTGCCATCTCACCCCCTTCCCTCCCTAAAGCTCTTCCCTAACTGCTTTGTGCCACTTTTTTTAGTTTATTTGTCATTGGGGACTTCTCTCACAGCTATTGTTCAAGTTAGGTTAGGTTTAAGAGCTGAAATCGTACACTTTTTTAGTCTTGCATCACATTATTTGCATGCGTTGTCACTGCACACTAGCGATGATTTCAATACTTGATTTCAGTTTTGTATGGGCTATCGCTCTCAAGAAATAAAAAGTCAACTGTTGATGTACAGATTTCTCACCTTAGCAGACAAACACACCCCTGAGAACAGAGATTGCTGTACGTCTCAGATGCAGACATTGTAATCGAATGCTTTGTTTGTGTTCAGTACTGAAACATGCTCATAGATACGCAGCAGAAAACAGGGATTTGGCACAAAAAAAATTACGCAGCCGTCTGCAGTAAATGTAGACTTCAACAATTGCAGTGCATGCTGTTGGTCCGGATGTTGTTTTCAGGGGCCGTGTGGTACTTTTATGAGGCTGCTCTGGGATCAGTCTGCACCAGTGTTAATTTTGGCAGCCATTTTTGATTTAGTCTTAGTCTTTATCTTTAGACGAAAATGCTCCTTAGTCTCATTTTAGTCATTTTTGTCTTTCATATTTTAGTCTAGTTTTAGTTGACGAAAAGTCATTGCATTTTCGTCAAGTCTTAGTCATTACTTTTAGTCAAGCTACAGTTACCAACATGAATTTTGATAGCTATTTTATCTTTAGACAAAATAGTCATAATTTTTCTCTTTAGACCAATTCATTTAAGCTTATGAAAAATTTTAATCAATTTTGCAATTCTACATATCCCTTCTCAGTGGTTCTTAAACTTTTTAGAGTGTCGTACCCCCTGAGAGATTTAACATCCTTCTGTGCACCCTCTAATATCCACTTACTGCAGTTACACCTTTTCCACTAAGGGACAATATTTGCCCTCTTAAATCGATTTTTCCAGTGCATTTTTTTTTTTTTTTTTTACCTTTATACATATCTTTATAAAATAAATAATGCTTAAAAAAATTCAATAAATACAACGAAGTGATACTTTTAAATATTACATTAAAACCACCAGTAGGTGGTGGTAAGTAACTGTCTTTATGAGTGAATCATCGAGTCATTCATTCTTTCAGTATCAAAGCCAGCGGCTGTATTTATAAATGGGTCATTGAATCATTGGCCACGTACACACTGCAGCTAAATTCGGTTGTCAGTTCATCTTTTAGTGCTTAATCGTGTTCTGTACACACACAGTTCAGAAAAATACATGAGTGACAACCGCATTCTACAACCGAATTAACTCCCGAAAAAATACAGGTAAAATAAACCGAAATAAATCCAAATGCTTTATGCTGAAAATAAGACCAAAATATTGTGATTCATGTCTGCTCACTATAATAACTCAATAAACCCGTTCGCTTTATGAGATGAGCTTAAACAACAAGCCCAAAAACACTTATAATGAGTGATAATGGCAACACACAAAGAGCGCGCTGTGTAACAGGCTGTACACGCATAAACAAAACACGACACCTCCGTCGACTGTGTTAGTGTGTGTAGTTAAATTGCTGAAAATAATGAGTGTTTTGTCACTGTGATATTACTTACGCCAGAACGTCGCTATGGTTTCCAAGCTGTCAATCATCGCATTTTCGAGAGTAAGTCATGTTCCGTACACACATGTAATGATAACAAAGCCACTGGAAGGCAAGCCTGCAACCTTTAGCCAAAAAAGCGTAACGGCATTGGTGGTACGCAGGGAGGAGTTTTGAACGGCGACACCATAGGCTGAGAGGTGCCGCATGTGATTAAGTTAGTCGTTATGCTTTCTCCAATAGTAAGAGATACAGACCCTTTTATCTCCCTATAATAATACGATCTCTGATGATAATTTAGGGGATTCACTCCCGCATTTAAATGCGGTTGTCACTCCTGAAACGTGTGTACGTGGCCATTGACGATTCGTTCGAAGCCGCTGATTCGTTCACGAAACACAGCTTGTGTGCTGCAGTTCTGCTGTGGCTTTCGTTGCAAAATAGAGCAAAAATACTGACAATACTGTTTAAAATGTACATAACTTAATATTACCCGTTTGTTTGTTGAAGTGTTGTATAAAATCAATGTCACATTTGAAATTGTGTGGATATTCGGGAAACATTGCATTCTTGCTCATATAATATGATCAACATTAAAAACAATAACTCGCCAAAGGGAATGATTTTGTATCGAAGAGAGTTTTAATCTTAAATCTATATGCAGTTTTTATGTTATTTTAACTCAGCATTTTGTTCGCCTACGTCAGTTTGAGAGCCACTGCTGGATATCAGCCTACACTTCAGTCGCAGATTTAGTCAGCAAACAAGCAGCGCGATATAGACCGACTGAATGACACTTTAATTTAAGTAGAAAATCTCAAATAAAGATCGCTGAACTCCAGCTTACTTGACTGTTTTCAGATCATCCGCGCTTCTTCTTCAGTGTAGAGAGAACTCGTGTGCGTGGTTGCCAGATTGCAAAGATTAAGTAAAACTTGTTCTTTTAACAGAAAAGCTCTGATTGGGGGTTTTAATTCTGGAAATCTGTCAACCCTAAGCATGAACGCTCGTTAAAACAGTCTGTTATGTTTTGTCTCCTTTATTCGACAAAAACAAAATGTGATTTTGGTAAAGTTTTTAGTCTTTTAGCCACACTTCAGTCTCGTCTTTTTTCGTCAACGATATGGCATGTGTTGTTTTAGTCACGTTATCATTAAATGACATTGGTGTCATCTCTCATCGTCTCGTCTTAGTCATGGGAAAAAAAGGTCGTCAACGACCATTTTTCGTCATAGTTTTCGTTAACGAAATTAACATTGGTCTGCACCCTATGTGAGGGGCTCCAGATGCCTGTGTCTCTGATTTACACTCTGTGGAGAGTGAGAGGAAACACCATCTGACAGAAGCAAGAAGAGAGGGTGTAATTAGTGCAGGATGTATGGAAGCAGTTAAGACCTGGAAATATCATTGATCAGGACAAACTATTGACAGAAACACATAGAAGCAGCTGACAGAAACATAGCCAGTCGTTTCTCACTCAGGCACCCTTCGGAAAGGTGCTGGCTCTTGATAGCAATTTAACATTTTCTCAAGTGTAAGACTCCATTCCATTTGACTGTGTGCACTATGTGTTCATTGTAACATTTGCAAAAAGTGTGCATATTTTATCTTTAGGGGTACAACAGCTTGTCACTGGGGCAGTATCCTCAAAGATACATCTTTGTACCTCATGTAGGATGCATATTAGTACATATTTGTATCTTAAGGTGTTACAATTCACCCTTTAGGGGTAGATAAGGAACAAAATTCTACCTTTTAGAGTACTGTCTCAGTGACAAGCTAAAAGAACCATTTTTGCACATTTTTTTTCCCCTGAGAACATAGTGGAACCTCTCACATTTGTTGTTTTAAGACTAAGACTAAGTATGGTTGTCAAACGTATTTTATTATATATATATATATATATATATATATATATATATATATATATATAATTAATAACATATACTGATAATTGCTGAAAATTATAAAAATTTATAAATTATAAAATGATCATTACAAAACATTACATTATGGTGTCAGATTAATTAGACATTACAAAAAGTTAATTTCCCTACCGTTGAATCCACCTTATTTTTTAAAGGCAGAAATAGGCTTTTAAGCCAATTCAGTATCCACTACTACAAGAATAACAAATCATATAAACTGTAAAACTATTGTTTATGATTATGTTAATAAATTAAAATGTATTGTAACAAATACCAGTTTGCAATATCAAACAACATAAGTGACTGTTTGCACAGCTAAAATGTCTGGAGGTGCTGATACCTTAAAATGGCCTACTCTTAAGTTAAAATTTAGTTGGATATCCAGTCCATCACTGGCCTACAGCCCACAGCAATCCATTCAATCTGTCTCAGGTACAGTTCTCGTGATCACACAGGATGTGCAATATGTGGTTCAGCTAGGTCCACTCTCAGAATCTTTAAGGTGGTACTTCAAGCTTGGATTGCTCTGATAGCAGGAAACTTCATTAGTAGGAGCATGATTAATTGTGTTAATTTTTTAATCAGATTATTTCCTTATAATGAATTGCTTCAAATTAACATGTTAAATTGACAGCCCTAATGAATACATTATATTACTCTTATGGATTTCTTGCTTTACAGACAGTGGAATTGGAATTTCTCTTATACTACATCTGTTACAATTCACTCTCTCACTACTTCTCTGTCTATTTCCTTTCACCTGGATTTATACAATCCCATGGTATGTAAAAGTCCGTTTTACTTTTGCAAAGCCCTGCTAGCATGTTGCTGATGTGCTGTGACCACTGTATGCAAAGTGTGGTATTAGTCACAGGCCGGCTGGCCATGACAGGCCTGCAGTGTGAGGGAGATTAATGCCGGCCAGGGCCACTTTATTATCCGTAGACTCTTCTTTCTTGCTCTCTGACTCCGTCTCGCCATTGCACCTTGCCATTAATTGTCTGTGCCCTCCCTCATCCCCTCCCACCCGCTCTAGAGTGATGGCAAAAGCACCTGTCCCTAGCTTTGACAATCCCCACCATGCCACACTCAACTAGTATGGACGCACTCACACACACCTGCCCTACTGCCGACGGCTGCAGAGAAAATAACATTTGTGGTCAATCTCTTCTCTAAGGCACTGCATGCCAGGAGACATACAGGAAGTAAATGCAGCTGTCCTCATTTCCTCTGTACTAGATGTGGTCTCTGGCCCCATTTTAAGCTGCATGGTGGAATCAAATAACTTCCAGAAAGTTTTTCCCCCCGTGTGATGTTTGATTTCTTTAAGTGAACTTAATGCATACTTTATAGCATGGAGAATGGTATTATTATTTAATGAGTTATTTTATGAGAAAATAGGAGTATATTTTATACTGTAGCATATTCGAAAAGTCAGATAATAAAGGCAGAAAAAAACACTCAAATATTTTTTAAGCTATATTGCTGCTAATTTTTTTTTTTTTTTTTCAATCTGCAATCCCTCACAAGTCAACAGTTGAGGAAATGTTTCTGATATCTTTTTTAGAATACATGCAAAATTACGTTAAAAATACATTTAGGCACACATATAAATTTCCCTAAAAATGTAGTTAAAATAAACTAAAATAAAATAAAATGAATAAAAATAAAATAACATAAAAATAAAATTTTCATTAATTTTCAAGAATTTTATGCCTCCCTATATATATATATATATATATATATATATATATATATGTGTGTGTGTGTGTGTGTGTGTGTGTACAGAAAACAAAATACATGCTCATCATAGAATGTACAAAAAACATCATGCCAAAAAACATATCATTGATGTGTAAAACTAGAAAAAAATGCCTGCTAGTCCGTATGTGCAGCATCTAAACATGGGTGAGTTTTGTTGCTGAAGTCAGCTGGATGCAGACTCTGCATAGATATAAAACTTCTATAACAGTGAGCATCACCTCTACCCTGAGCAGCATGTGTATTCCATCCAGAGATGAAGAGATGGGTGGTTCTGTCAAGCATATGCCCCTGTTTATTTCCATAGGGCATTTAGCAGAACATACCTCTCTATGGGAATCTATCACAGACTGCAAAACGAGTCCTCCAAGAGGTCCTTCTATGAGTTTATATCAACTTCCCAGCTGACAGCGCACTGCCATTAACAATTAATTATCCGGGACAGGCACTAACAGGCTGGGTATACACAAGCCCTCTGGGAGAGAGAGACAACCCAGATGTCACAACGGACCGCCATGTATAATCCAGCGCCTCACTGTATTCACTCACCCACTCCCAAAGGACACTCACAAATCGCCAACCAAAACACTTGTGCGCTTATGGTTTGGTCCAAAGGCAGAGTCCACTTTAAGAGTGAGAGTTTATGAAAATGAGAAAGAGAGAGGGAGGGTTTGAGGGTATAAAGATCAGGCAGCGTAACATCCTTCAAAACCTGACATTAAGTATTCAGATGCTACAAAAAAGCAAAGTGTTGGCAATTAAAATAATCAATCTTCCTGGCGACGGTGTACCCAACATCTGTTCAATAAGTCCCCCGCTCTTGGTCTACCGGGAACAGAGAGGGTAAAAGGGAGGAGAGAAGGTCCACTTTTAGCTGTCCTTCAGTGATGAAAACCCCTCCACCTCTAACACACACACACACACACTCGCAGCGTGGCCGGTCCATGCGGGCCTGATGTCAGATGGTTCTGCTGTGTTGTTTCCTTTGTTATAAATAACAACAGGCCACCTGGACTTCCTCTGCACACCGGTTTACCGACAATTCGATATAGGAGGGGAGACGGGAGGGGGGCACTAATGATCCCGCAGGCTATGGGCCTCACCGGCGCCCCACCCTCCACCCCGCTCCCTCTCTCTCCTCATCCTGGGCTAATGGGACGGAGGGGATTCAGGGTAGGAGTGATGAATGACAGAGACGGATGGCTCGGGACAAAGCATGTGCTGACAAGCAGTGAATACGGGGCAACGTTGCAGAAAGGTCAACGCCAGGGAGAGAGAGGAAAAGGGAAAAAGTGAGCCTCGCGTGACTTTCAAAGTTTTCTCTATCGGCTCGCGTTCGAAAACCTGTGTGTCTGTTTGTGTGAGAGAGTGTTTGTTTGAGCGCAGGATGAAAGCGGGACAGAAGACCGTAGCCTGTCCACTTACCTGGTCTACTTTAACCCTCACGTTGAGACTGATTTTACGTTTGTTACATATGGGGTCCTGGGCAGCACAACGCTGTATGTGCAAGAAAAAAAAAAAAAAAAGAATTTTCTAATTAAAGGATTACTTCATTTTTGAATAAAAATTACCCAAAACTTTACTCACCCTCAAGCCATCCTAGGTGTATATGACTTTCTTCTTTCTGATGAACACAATCAGAGAAATATTATTAAATATCCTGACATATCCGAGCTTTATAATGGCAGTGAATGGGACCAACGAGTATGAGCTGAAGAAAGTGCTTCCATCCACGTCCATCCATCATAAACTTGCTCCACAGGACTCCGGGGGGTTAATAAAGGCTTTCGTATTCAAGTTACGAAGAAAGCGTAAACTGGCGTCGCGTCACTTACACTTTTTCCGTAAGTTGAATAGGGAAGGCGTATGACGTAGCGCAAGCTTTTTGAAATGCAAGAGTTTTACACTTTCTTCGTACACTGATATTGATATTTTACTTCATAACTTGTTAAATATGGATTTTTTTTTTTTTTTTTTTTTACACTAATGCATCGCTTCGCTTCAGAAGGTGTTTATTAACCCCTCGGAGCCATGTGGAGTACATTTATAATGGATGGAGGTACTTTCTTGAGCTTCATAATCATTGGTCCCGTTCACTGCCAATATAAAGCTCAGATGCGTCAGGACATTTAATAAAATATCTCCGATTGTGTTCATCAGAAAGAATAAAGTCATATACACCTAGGATGGCTTGAGGTTGAGTAAAGTTTGGGGTAATTTTCATTTGAAAGTGATCTAATCCTTTAAGTAATGTTCCCTTTATATGCATATTACTTATAAAATTATATTAAAATAAAATAATAATAATAAAAATAATAACAATAAAATAGTACAATATAGTATATAGTACAATATAATATAGCATAATATACTTTTTTCAGCAAGGACACATACAATTGATAAAATAATGAATTTTGAAAATTCCATAAAAATACTCAACAGCACAACTGTTTTCAACATTGATAATAATAAGAAATATTTCTTGAGCACCAAATCAGGATATTGGAGTAAATAAATTACTTTTTAAAATATATTAAATTATTATTTAATTATTATTTAAAATTTTAATAATATTTTAAAGATGACTGTTTCTACTGTATTTCTGTATTAAATAAAAGCAGTCTTGGTGAGCATAAGAGACAAAAGCATTAAAAATATTATAGAGCACAAACTTTTGAATAGTAGTGTATATAACATTAAGTACTGTATCAACTTCATACTTTAAATTCATTAAAATGCCCAAACAGACCATGAGAGTTAATATAAGTGGGCTCGGATCAAAACACAATGGCATACGAAATAATTGTGGTATTTATTATTTTTTCAGCATAATGCGCTCACTGTGGATTGACACATTCACACGGGTAAGGCTTGGTCTCAAAACAAACCCCTTAGCACAATAGCTCTGATCTACTTTTGAACCGGTGCCAGAGGCCTATTTTTTGGGGTGCATGTATGAGCATGTTCTGATAGTTCCAGGTTAAAGGAGGCACTCACAGAGAGAGAGAGAGAGAGAGAGAGAGAGAGAGAGAGAGAGAGAGAGAGAGAGAGAGAGAGAGAGAGAGAGAGAGAGAGAGAGAGAGAGAGAGAGAGAGAGAGAGAGAGAGAGAGAGAGAGAGAGAGAGAGAGAGAGAGAGAGAGAGAGAGAGCTCCCTCAGCTGCAGTGCCCACAAAAGGAGGATCAGTGACTGCTGCTGCTCAAAGCACAAAGAAAGCGTTCAATTATGATGTGTCTGCATCTGCTGGAACATCCAGGCGTGAGTGTCTAGTTGCAGTCCCACAGGATAAAACCTGGCAGATCTGCCCAGAGCCAGGCGTAGGTAGCCAGAGCTGATTTAGCTGCGTGTGTGTTGTGTACATAGGTGTGCTGTGTACGTGCACGCTACATGCTCACATCACACCAGGGACGCTTGTACGCTGCCACGCTCTTTCCACTGCCAGTGACCCCCATGCACAGCTCCCCATGGCTCCCCTTTTCAGCACGCTGTTTCTAATCCAAAACAAATGATCTCAGGAAAGAACAGGGCGACATGGAGGGGGGAGGGAGGTAGAAGGGAAGAGACAAATAAAGGAAAAAAAAAAATCGAGAGCATTATCACCTTGGCCAAGCATCAGAAGCTTAAAAAAAAGAAAGAGAGAGAGAGAAAGAGAGAGAGAGAGGGGAAGAAAAGAAGGTCTATGGGCAAATTCATCTTCTCCCCTGCTACAATCAATCTCTGGCCAAAAGAAATACACAATAACTAGGCAGGAAGAGGCCAAGATTTATGGGCCTGAGACATCTCCACTGACCAGCAACCACCTCACCCCATTCTGCTCCTCTCTTCTCTCACTCTCTCTCTCTCTCCCCAGCCTTTCCTCTCCTCTCCTTCCCTCCATCTACCCCCCCAACACTTACAATGATGTACTGTCTCCGCCGACTGTTTTACAAGTACATTAGCTTTATTTAATGAGATCAGCAAGTCATTTAACAGATGCATATGGAGCACAAGGCGAGAGACGCCCACTTACTCAAGCGCTCTTTATGTTGTAAAGTACATTTTGGATCAGATGTTCTGATGCATGAAAATGTGAACGTGACCCTTCTGCTAAAGGTTGAGGAGAAAAGAGGATGTTTTGTATACGATCGTGAGATTTATGGTATGTTTGGCCTGATATGTGCTCAGCAGAGCCCCTCACATGGAGGACGTGTAACTCACCACTCTGAAAGCACGACATATTAGAAGAGACCAGGTTTGAATGCAAATGTGGGGCTTTTTAGAGGCTTCTACTTTGCTTGGCGTCACTAAAATTTAAATCGCTCTTTAGTGATATCTAGTTGCTAATTTATAATGTTTGGTGACTGTCTACAATAGTATGGATCCATATCTTTGAAATACTGTAACTATACCAGCAAATTAGGGCCAACTCCATTGTCAGGTGCTCTTTATTACATATGCTCAGTGATTTCCATTAAAATATCAATTGATTGCGTGAAATTAAATTATAACTTTAATTAAATCCTACTGACACAGACAGGGGCTGATAATTACTCAATTTAAACAAATGAAAATGACAAAAATTATATGACCTTACATAAGATTAATTAGGTTTTTTCTAGTTTCTATTATATGTGTCATTCACATACTATGTCTTTGTACGCCGGTAAAAAGTAACGACAAAGTTGTATTTTTCATAGGGTTGTCAATTTAAAGTAGTGTGATTAACCATGAACAAAATAATTTGATAAAAGTGAACATAATTAATCATGCTCCTTAAATTACGTAATAAGGAAGTAATACCTTAATGTTTTTGACAGTACGCAGCAAAACAGAATGAAAGGATCTAAAGACGCTTTTGATTTGACACGGCATTTTAAAACTTTTCATTTGGAGGCATTTCTCAGACTAATTAGATTATTTTTTTTATGTATTTGCTTTTTTTTTTTTTTTTTTTTATTTTTATTTATTTTTTAATCGATTACCATTTTTAATTTTTCATAGCACTAATTAATGATTTTTATGAACATTAACAACCATTCAAAAGTTTGGGTTTATTAATAATTTTTTTAAAGTCTCTTTCATAAGTCTCTTTTGATCACCAAGGCTGCATTCATAAATACACCAAAATACAATTAAAAAAACCCTCTATTTTAATATATTTTAAAATTTTGCAGAAATTAGTCAAGTCTTCAGTGTCACATGATCCTTCAGAAATCATTCAAGTAACATGTTGAAAATAGTTGCTCAATAATAATTTGAGGAAACCATTATGAACAAAGTTCAAAAGAACAGAATTAAAATAAAAATCCTTTGTAACCTTTGTATAATACTTATGTTCAAATAAATATATATATATATATATATATATATATCTTTTGAAAAGGCATTATAAACTACAGTGGGATTAATGTGTGCACCCTGTCACATTCAAAACATTCTGTTGTAAAACCATTAACAATCATCTTCAGTAATGACTTGGCCAGCTATCCTAATTATTTTTCATCAGTATCTGATGTATAAAATTTCTTGCTGCATACAGTTGATACTGTACATGTACTATGGAGCACTTTAAAGAGCTATCGAGTCATCCTGACAGCAAATAAAACCATACAGCAGAGTAATACAAACAACAGGATAAGCCAAGGCCCTCATTGGCTGTGTGTGAGTAAGTGTGTATATTTCCTAAAGCCCCAGAGATCAGGAGAGAACAGCTCCTGCACACAGAGGTAAAAATTCATTTCTTGAGAGCTATATATCAAGCAGTATTTGTTTAATGAGTGCTCCTGTGGAAAGATGTATAGAACATGTCAGGCGTCCACTTGCAGTGCGTTCTGGGATACAGATAACATCAGAGAATGTGACCGCTCACTCTGTCTCAACGCCCCATCCGCTTTATCTCCCTCTTCCCCGGCCCATTATAAATGAGAGGCTATGGGAGAACAAGGAACAAAAATAATGGAGGAGGGGAAAAAGCCTCACCAGCACTCGGCAACCTCACCAAAACAAACAAACAAAAGAATCATCAACGCCGGACCCGGATGGACGTTTCGTTAAAGCACTTTAACGGTGCCACCGCAATGTGCTGTAAGACGTGTTATGACGTGTGAACTGGGTGAAAAATTAGCCCTGTTTGTGGTCATCCTTTATCGGTGAATCTCTTGGACTCGTGTTGTGGTGAGCCTGCTGTTTGGCATGCTTAACTAACCTGTGCTCTCCTCTGGCAGGTCTTTGCTCCTTTTAAGTTATGGAAATGAGATGCAAGAGGCAGACGTGGGGGTAATTAATTGTAACTCGAAGGATAATGTTGGCCTGTCAGGGACGTCTGCACGTTGTGTAACATTTTTTAAGAGGAATGTGCTCAAACTGGGAGGATCTGCTGGCGTTCCGTCTTAATTGCAGTGCAGCCGGAATGCTAAAACGCTTTCTGCTGTTCTTCAGCACCCCTCCTCCTCTGTTCCCTCCTCTCCTTCCTGTCATAGTATTTATTGTGTTTGTAAACACCTCATACACAGGAATTATCAATGGGCAAAGTATTGTGGGTGTGTGTAAAACACACCCTTACTTTCTGGGAGTAATCAAATTTGATACTGTGTACTGTTTCATGTTACACATCCATACCAGAAACATGTTTTTTACATTTTTTGTTTTCCACATTTAAGCTTTTTTTTTTTTTTTTTTAAACACATTTTTTATTTCAGATCATTTCTAATTTAGATTATTATTTCGTATCTAGATTATTTTATTTTAGATTTATTTCAGATCCTAATCCTAACTACAAATTAAAAAAAGAACAGATCAACAGATATAGAATAAATATATAATAAAATAGAATAGAATTCAATAGAATACATTAATTCATTATAATTGGGGTGAATTACACCAAGTGGTCAATATTGGTACCACAAGGTAAAAAAATATTTGGCATTACATATTTTTTCATATTTCACTTTTTTGCGTACCCCGAATATTTTGGAGGGAAATATCTTTGTTGGTGTTAGTTAATAAAAATACAATGGCGACACTTTACAATAAGGTTTCATTAGTTAACATTAGAGAACTACTTTAGTTAACATGAACGAGGAATTAACAATAGTTCTATATCATTTATTAATCTAACGTTAATTTCAACATTTACAAATCCAAAGTTGTATTTGTTAACATTAGTTAATTCACTATGAACTAACATAAACAAACAATGAACAGCTGTATTTTTATTAACTAACATTACAAAGATTA
Organism: Ctenopharyngodon idella; assembly: GCF_019924925.1. Taxonomy (NCBI): domain Eukaryota; kingdom Metazoa; phylum Chordata; class Actinopteri; order Cypriniformes; family Xenocyprididae; genus Ctenopharyngodon; species Ctenopharyngodon idella. Next base: position 17,506,876 of record NC_067226.1, read on the forward strand.
ATAAATACTGTAACAAATGTATTGCTCATTGTTAATTCACGTTAGTTAATACATTAACAAATGAGACCTTACTGTAAAGTGTTGGAGTAACTAATGTTAACAAATACAACTTTTGATTTTAATAATATATTAGTAAATGTAGAAATTAACATTAACAAATGCCTTATAAGTATTGTTTATCGTTAGTTTGTTAACTGATGTAGTTAACTAATATTAACAAATGAAATCTTATTGTAAAGTGTTACCACATAATAATCTTTAATTTTGAAATTGCTTTTAATTTTGATGTTGTTTTCCTCTAAATGTTTATCATTTAGTATGTTTCCACTCTAACATGTAATAACGATATTTGCTAGTTGCCTGCAGTGCTTTGATAATCATTTAGCCGATTTCAAAACACAGCTTCATGAAGCTCTGAAGCTTTACAAATCTTTTGTTTCGAATCATAAGTGTTTATAATTCGCATCATAATTGTTACGTCTTGAAATTTCAATGGTTCACGTGACTTTGACAGTTTGATACGCGCTCCGAACCACTGATTCGAAACAAAAGATTCATAAAGCACATAACGTATACTCATACTATTCTTAATACTCTGACTACTCTTAATAAGCTTAGCTTAGTCTGAAAGAAAAGAGAATAATGAAGCTGGTGTTGATGGAAGCTGCCTCGTGGGAGACTAGATCACGAACACCCTCTGTGACACATCATGCCAAGAACGTGTTCGCACCAGCGACACCTCGTCCCCCTAAACCAGGGTGTGAAAATCCATCTGGATATGTAAATAAAGGAGGTGTGCGAGCGAGGACATGACAGCGCCACCGCACCTGTACAGTGCTGTACATGGGAGCTTAAAAGCTTATTCAGGTCTCTGGTCCAACTCAATCTCCTCAAATCAACTACAGAGCTTTCAAAAGGCTCTCTGTGCTGAGACACAACATGTTCGTGACCTGTGCGAGGAGGGGAGAGAGGGGTAAATGAAAAAAAAAAAAAAAAAGCAAGCAAAACCGCCTCCGTGACAAACCCAAAAAAAGGGGGAAAAAGACATTTTCGGTAGCACTGCAAGGGGCCCATGAGCCTTGTGACTGGCTTTAAAGAGTTGAGCAATGGTTTCACAGTAGAATTGGCTAAGAGTGGGAATCTACTACAGGAGATTATGGCTATTATTTGTCTTAATTTACTCTCTGTTCTTAAATGTTGGGCTCTGTACTCCCTGCAGGATAAAGACGTCCCCTGTAGGTTGGACCTCCTACATGTGCAATGGGTTTTTATTGACTGTGAGAGAGAGTTGATCCGTGTGGGCCGTGGAGGGGAGGGGTAGCCTCTGGGTCTCGGTGATCCAAACGGATGTCACACAGCAAGAGAAGACTCTAATAACGGCTCTCTCGGGACCCTTCTGGGCCTGGTGGACCGACGCATGTGCACACACATACAGTACATAGGCTGCCTCATATTCCCTCTCTAATGTCTCCTTGCCTGCTAGCCATAAACACTCACTGTCCTAACCTTCTGCAAAGCCCCCAAAATACCTCTGTTCTCTCACAGAAATGTCTAGCTGTGACAGATTCCAGTGGCTAACGGCCCTACGGAGACCAACCTTAGCTTAATTAAAATAACGTAGCTTCTTCATCCTATTATCCTTAAGACTTTCTCTCCTCCTGTTTTATTCTTCTGTCACAAGGGCTCAATTGTCCACCAGGATCCTAAGTGACTCAACAGGATCCAAAACACCATTGCTTTAAGACATTAGACTCAAACGTACACCTCTCAGCGTGAGGCCCGGCGCCCAGAAGGCAACGTTTAGACCATCTGTCAGTCAAGCCGCCAAGTCTCTCTCTGTCTTTGTGATGACAGTGGACGAACTGAACGGCCTCTCCTTCTTGTCAGAGTGCCATTGCTCATTGAGTCATCTTCACCCTGCGCCATGTCAACGGGCCTCTTTGTTCCACGCCATCCTTTTGACTTGGGCTAATGCAAACTAGTATAAGTGCACAGTGACATAACACAAGGTGACGGAGGAGAAGAGAGCCACGGCTGAGCCCAGCATGAGGGTTGAGAAGACTTAGAGGTGTCGAAGGATGAGTAAACAGGGCACCTTTGGGCACATTCAGAAACTAGGAAACAGTAAAAGAGTAGGATTTCTAGAGGAGGCCAGGATGAGGGAAAAACTGAAAAGAAAGGGGAAGAGGCAAGAATAGTGGCAGATGAGAGCGTGTGTGACTGCTGGTCACCATGAATTTTGCCAAGTAAGATGTGTTTCTGGAACAATATATTTTGGAGATCAGAAGGAAATGATAGGTGAATAACACTGATGTAGAAGCTCCTAACCCTGATTGTAAGCCCAAACTTGACATAAACTGTAAACTTGTCCCTCAAGTCTGATTGGTTGATTGGAATGTTGTTTCAGGATCAAAGACATTGATCCAGGAACATGATGTACTTGGCGAAATGATGTTGACCATGACTGCTGGATCAAACCTGGGGTCGACTGCATGAACGGCTAAGACTAGTCTCACAAGTTAGTCGTCAATTTTTTATTTATTTTTTTGCTTTAAGACTGTTCATAACTTTTTCAAGTCAGATACATAAAAACATAGTTTGATCTAATTTGATACCAAAAAGTAAGTCTGTCTGACTACCCCTAACTAACTCCTAGTTAGTCATACTAGTTCTCAAGGCACAGTCTTAACATAATGGTTATGTTTATGCAACTGGCCCCTGCTCTTCTCTACCCAACCTTCACGATAACAAGGAGGACACATATTTTTTACTTTTTTAAAAAAAAAAATATTTTACTAATAAATACTTTACAAATGGGTTCTCCAAGAGCAGGGTAAAATATTGATTTTTTTCAATAAATCACAATCTTTAAATGATAGCAAGAAAACATGTCTTTCTATTGAGCTTTTTATCATTTAAATGAATCATTCAAAAGACTCACAAATTCAGTTACTGTTGAGTTAGTTACTGTTTGAATCTTTAAATGAATTAACTCACTGAATCCATGAGAGTGATTACTGAATCAATATCAGGTCACATTACTTTCTGTGATGGAATATTTTAATAAAAAAACATTAGATAGATTAACACATAGGGTACATAACTGAGTACATAATTCACCTAAACATTGTACAATGTTTGATTTATACATACTGTTTGCTATTTTACTAAAAATAAATGCCTCTCCAGGGATAACAATGTAGATTTTCGGATTAATCACTATCTTCATTAGCAAGAAAACATGTCTTTCTACTGAGCTTTACTACAGTGCATACAGTGTCAATGTGTATTAATGTAGTCTGATTCATGAATTAATGAATCTGATCATTATGAGCTGATCATTTTACTAAATCATTCAAAAGACTCACAAATTTAGTTACTTTAGCAGGTTAAATTACATTCACTGATGGCATTTTTATTAAAAATGTTTTGATATATATATATATATATATATATATATATACACACACACAGTACACTGTAAAATATCTTGTTAAATAGAATTAAAACAAAAAACTTGCAGCTGTGGTTGGCAGAAATTCTTTAGAAAATACTGTTTCTGGTATATCGGTGTCTGTATATTTATATATAAACTGTACGTCGCAATATTGAAAATATTTCCATTTTAAACCATGAAGGCGAGCCAGTGGAAATTACACAACACAAGCAACCTACAAACTTTGCTTGAGAGTAAATGCCGGTGAAGAAGTCTTAAACACTAGTCAATTATTTACTACAGAAACTGAAAGTAAAAACTGACAGAGGGTCCGCCATCTCTATCGCACCCAGCCAAAGCATCTCGATCGCACCCAGGTGGCTGGATGCAGCATAGGTCATAAACCCTGCCCTCTTCATGAAAAGTAATGGGATGTGAGACAAACTAAACAGTCAAATTACACATCAAATATTGTTTTTCCAAAGATGGTTTCTGTCATTTAAGGCAGTTTGTATCATGCTGATGTTACTTAAAGTGTTCATTCTTTAAATAAGTTTATAGTTAGTTATTTGGTGCTATAAAAACGCGGGTTTTGACGTCATGATTGACAGCTGATTGACAGCTTCTCTGAGTGAAGCAGTCACTGAAGCACAAATTGACTTCTGGATATTTGGGAGGAGATTGGAGCTTTAACTTTAATTTCTACATTTCTAGAACTGTTTATTTCACACCGACATCATGAGTTGTTCTGAAGTATTAACTGATTCTGTGTAAGTGTGGGCGGGACCTTGATATCTCGGCTCCATATTGGCACACTGGCGGCTTCACTTACTACAATGGAAGAGAGTGAAGGTGCGTCATCCATCTTTTTTTACAGTCTAGGGTTTTATCCAAATCCACATGCATGGACTGTTCAATGTTCAGTAGCCTGCTGCTGCAATGTCCGAGAGTCTCTCCTGTCTGTTGGTGTATCTCATGTAGCCTATGTTTTCAGTCGGCGTAAGCAAGAAAATTTTCTTTCACACGATGCAATGTTCATCGGCACAGTCAAGAAAAACTGACACTCTGAACAGTGAGTTTTGCTTGTGCCCTGAATGGCCATTCATGTGGATTTGGATCTTGCTCAGGACGCGCGCTGTCTGTGGAGGCCTGACTCGAGCCCAAAGTATACTCTGCACACCAGCCGAATTTTGGTGCATGTACAACAGGCCAGCGCATGTGAGCTCTTGAAAAGTACACTTGATAGTGCGCATGCGCCAAACGTGTCTTTCCACGCTCACGGCCAAAGAAGTATCCTTAGAAAGTCTTGCGTGCTCAACTGTGCGCGAGACGGAGCGGATCGCGGAAAATGAAGTATATTCGGGCCTTAACTGCTCCAAACTGTAGCGGAGCTCACATTGGGAAACTCCGTGACTACAATAAATATTGTAATGTCGCTCATGTACACATGTATTATATGTACACGGTGCATAGGGTCATACACAGACAAAACACCATCAGGGCAACACACATAATAAAATAATGCAATAAACATTCAAAATCATCACAATGCAGTCTGGATTTCTCCCAGCAATCGCAATCCCCGCTTTAAATCATTAAAATCATTCATGCACCACTCTTCAAATCCAAACAGTGCCATCATGTCTTCCTCACAGGCTGTGAAACAGAACAGGGACATGTTAAAATTCACATTAAAGACTGCAGAAACTGAGAGCAGCTCATATCTCAGCTGTTTTACGATTGTCATATAATGACAGTCACACCCGACTAGTATCGTGGAAGTACAGGAGCACAGGACCGGCCCCTGTGGTCATATAAATCTCAGGGGGAAACGAACAGTGGCACGGTTCTACCAGCATTACTTACATGTGTCATAGCTGTCCACACATGGCCCACATGTCATACAATGACAAAAAAGGGGAAGGGGGTGGAGGATTCCAGAACGTTCTACAGCAACTCCACATTTACCATATCACACGACTGCAAATATCTCTTGAACGCCGAGTCTCTGGGGCACAATTATTTGTAAGGGAATACAGTTCAGACTTGCTCTGTTCCCTTTGGATTTTATGATAACACAGCCATAAATGTGCTCCAGATAGTGTAGCACACAGTAAGGTAAAGTCCTTATACAGCAAAAGAGTCGTGTTTTGAAAATAGCCTCAAAGAACGGCATTACATTTATTTTATAGCATTTTCATTAAATTTAATGGTTCGTGAAAAAATGAGTTATGATCATTTGGCCGTTTATGGCTGGCTAAAATCCAGACTCACAGCAGAGGGTCATGGAAAGGTCAAAGGGTCGTGTTCTCTACAGAATGACAATAATCAGTATGACCTGACAAATTGATTTTGCATCCTGCGCAGCAGCAAAGTGTGCATTAGCGAGCCCGCTAGCTTTTGTGCTGTGAGTAAATGGACAATAAAGCATAAAACAACACGCAATAGCTCTTCGGCATAATTAGCTGCTACTATATGAGCATTTGGGAGGTGGTGGGGCTTGGGTGGAGGGGGCAGGCAGCACTTAACACCGGGGCTGTGAGGGTGTTATGCCGCGCAGAGAACCTCATTCACTCCCCTTTCCATTCCCTCGTTACAGCGCCATGGCCAGCAGTGGGCAGCCGCTGCGTTTGGCATGCCAACGGTCACACATCAGCGCGTTATCTCATCTCATCTAACACAGAGAGATGATGGCCGTCGTCTCAGTAACTAACCCCCCACCCCCACGAACACACATCCGCATGGACGAGTGCTGCCTAGTAACAACAACGAGCCCGGTCCAGGCTTGTTTCAACAGCCAGGGCTAGACTAATAGATTTCCTCCTGTATTTATACCCTACATCACTCTTGCTTCCTGGGCCCTCAGCACAGGTAGCTGTTTTATATGAAATGAACAATCTTTATAGACGTGCCCGAGCCATAACAAGGCTGATTTTCAGCACCGGCCCTAGTGTATAAGTCCTGCGGAATTGTCAGGCTTTGCGCTCGACAAATCAAGCCTAACTTATGATGTTTTCTGTGTAATTTTTATTCCCGTTTGACTGCCCAACTACCCTGTGGTAATAGAATGTTGGGAAAAGGCCAGTGGGGGAATGTTTGCGCTCCGGGTGATTGATCGACGGCCACCTCGCTTTTCATTTATATCTCTCTCACCCCTTCCGTTGCGAATCGGTTAAGTTTAGGAAAAATGAATCCGAAAAAAAGCACGTCGGAAGAGAAATGGCCCTAGATTACAGCAAGGCACAATCGTAGATCTAAGCCTGGGCCCTGGTGTCGGGGTGCGTGGATTGTTTGCGAGCATTAAGTTATCTAAATGAAAATCAATACTATGTGTGCCAGCGTTTTACAACGGAGAAGTGCCCCGAGTCCATGCGGAGAGGTGGGGAGGAAAAGGGGAGGATGAATCGAGGAAAAGAGGAAGGAAGCTCTGGGGTCCTGTGGGTCTCGGATTGAAGTCAAGGCCTAATTGGCCTCCTTACCATATAAAAGAAAATTATAAATGCACAAGTAAAGATTGTACATACTGTACGTCTTCTAATTGTGTTTCTATTGTCTTGATCTAAATGTATATTCACGCCGTTCCGTTCATGCACACTCTTAAAAATAAGGGTTTCAAAAGTGGGTTTTCTCTCAGCAATAGAAGAACCATTTTTCAGTTAAGGTTCTTAAAAGAACTATTTTGTCTTAGTGTGACGATAATTTTAAAAATCTAAAGAACCTTTTTCCCCCCACTAAAACAACCCAGGAATGGAAAGGTTCAATGGATGTTAAAGGTTCTTCATGGAACCATAGATGCCAATAAAGGACATTGAGTGTATGTGTGTCACTTCGCACCCTGAGTGGCCCCATGAGAAATCTCTCTGTGATCACAGCACAACTGTTTCTCACCTGTCAGCCAACACAGGATCATTCTATCTCTTGCAATTATGTAGAGCTGTCCACAGAAGTCTGATGAAGTCTTAACCGTGCTGGCTATACACCACGCCTGTTACTGAGCCCGAGATGTCCATTAGCAGACGTTTCCGCAATGCTGCAACTATGCTGCAGAAATGTCAACAGCTGCCAGGCAAAATCAAGGCTGTGTTAAAGGGTGAGAATAAGTGTGCAGAGCGGAAACCATCTCCAAATTGCAGATTACTGCACAGTTTGGTGTGTAATACTACAGATTATAATAGTAGCACGGTCATAATACTGAAAAACAGGAGGCCTGGGTTTGCGTTTGTTGTGGAAACGCTCTTTGGTTACACATGCAGTCATTTTCTTGAGCTTATAATGGAATGATAAGGGCAGGCACTTGCCACAAGACATACCATCATATATAATAAAGACAGTCATTAACCACACACATATTTTCCATGTAATTCATATCACTGTGGGTGGGAGATCTCGCCCCGTTCCACTTGCAGGTGGCAGATCTGTGAGGCTTTAAATAGGTCCCCTGCTCTCGGAAGTGGATCGGACCATCCATTCGTTAATGATTATTATCCTGCTGCCTTTATGACACCCTCAATGATTTTTTAATGTCAATGTTCGGAGAAGCTACCAATAACTGGATTAATATCTGAGGTAATCTAGATTTGCTGGTCCTGTGCATTTTGATTATATGCCAGGGGCCTCTCATTGGAAAATAGCTAATATGCTCAGGCACTTGTCTCTCAATTATATGAGCTGCATTAACCCTTAGCTGTCCACACTCACCAGGTCTAACCCTTTTCTGCATGTAAAGAAATGTCACCACCTTTACAAACAAGTGATGGTGTCAGGTGATAATACCATGGGTACTTTGGTATACCGTAGTACTGAATGGTACTACAACACCATGGAACTAATCATACCATGTTATTTACATTTATAATCAAAGGTGCTTAAAAAAAAAAAAAAATCAATCAAATAATAATTATTATTGTTTTTAATTGTTAATACTTTGTGAAGTATCTTGAAATTGAAAATGTAAATAACATGGTACTTATATAAGGGCTAAGTTAAACAATCAATCGATATTGCATTTTTGAACACATTTGAATTTAATGTACATTCAAGTGCTATATTTGTTATAATAGTGCCAGTATTTTCTTATTTTGAATAATGCTGTATATACTGCTGTCAAAGTGACAATCTGTATGAGAACAGAAAACTAATGGAACCAAGTTGCAAGGCAAAAAGACTGAGGAAGCTGAAAGAGGAAAGGACTGTGTATTAGGCAGTCAAACCATGATGTAGCCCTATTCTCCCAGTTTGCTGTTTAAAAAAAAGAGGAAATTTTTCCATTGCAGATGCACTCAAGCAGAGGACAGGAGCTCAGGCCATGCTAATAAATCAGCCCCTGAGCCTCTGGTGGCAACTGATCACTTGGGAATACTGAAGAGGAAGAGAGAGAGATCATGGACATGAGGCCTAAGAGAGAAATGATACTCTCTTAAATAGCCCTGTACCACTGGACACACACAGAAACACACACACCCAACACAGCGAAGCAAATATGTGTAACATATCACTGATATCTTCACCTCTATGCCCTCACATTTTCCCAGACAAATTAGAGAAACCCTGGACAGTTACTGCTGGAAAAACAAAGTCTGATTTTCCAAAGTGTGAACGGCCTATTATTGGGCACACAGAAAGGCTATTTGGGAAAGGGCCTAAGGACACGAGGGTGAGTCAGTGAGAGAAAGAACCTAAAAAATGGTCTCCATCCTCAGTCAACGCAATGACTATCTACCCTGGGGAAAATATCCTATTAAAACCCCAAATATAAAAGAGCACAAATGAAATTATATTCAAGAGAAAAATGCTCATCGGTTCATTTGTCAGCTTTTCTTTTGTACTCAAACGACGTATTTTCCTGCAGCTAAACACAAAGAATATTTTATAGATAAAGATTTTCAAACTGTGTATTTCATATCTAGTTTATAGAAGTTTCGTTTCTACAGCGGTGAATGTTGTTTAAGTTTTAAAAATTATTCAGTTTAAAAAATAAATGTGCAAATTAATAAATAATAAATATTTATATAGCATATAAGGTCTTTACATAAAGTTTAGGGAAAAAACAAATAATATAGACACACAGAGCTTTAAAAATGACCGTGATTTTAACGGTAAAACACTGTAAAAATGCTATGGTGAAAAACAGTTAACTGGTTTACAGTAAATTGGTTTACTATATACGGTGAATAACTGTAATAGATCGAACGGTACATTTAATGTAATTTTACGGTAAAATACCATTAAATTTACAGTTTCTGGATGTGAAAAATAACAAGTCATTGTATAATTTACAGTGAAAAACTGTAAATTGACCACATTTCATGTAAATCATTATTTCTTCTTAGTTTTTCTCAGTTTTTTCTAATCAGTTATGTACATTAGGGTTTTATGTTACATCTAATGTTGCTAAATTAATGTTTATTGCATTTTTTAAAATTTCATGTGTGTTACCATGGTGGTGTTTAGTGTTTGTGTGAATGACACTGTGTGCACCTTCTATATATTAGTATTGTCCTTCTCAGCTTGTGGAAAAGCTGCTTGTGATGAACTTTGATTCATCATGTGACTCTCATCACCACTGTGTTTGGTGGTTGTCAGTGTATTACAAAGGTACAAAACAGATTAGTACTTCAATAGGTTGGTAAATTTACATTATATCAGTTAATGAAATACGTTTTTTACCGTAAATTTAACTGAATTTTTTTACAGTGTTTAAAATAAACAGTTATGAACTGTAATTATTACAATATAAACCTTTAAATTTTACGGTTTTGAACTGTAAACTAAGTGCTGTCCCATAGTGATGCGCGGGTCGTCTCATAACCCGTGGACCCCGCGGGTAACCCACAGGTCGGGTTGGGGCGGGGAAAGAAATTGTCACTTTATTTGCGGAGCGGGTTGGGGCGGGTCATTAAAAAAATTTCAAAAAAAGGTCAGGCTGCTAAATCTAATGTTTGGGGCCGGTTCTCAGAAATGAACATTTCCGTGTGTTAAATAAAACAAAAGTTCAGTGGTTATGTAGCGTAGGCCATAAACTGTTGGCCTATAGAAATCTGAAATAAAAAATTGTTTAGCCTGTTAGATGAATACAAACGCTGCTTTGTAAATGTTGAAAATGTTTATCATCTTGTTATTAATATGACCTGATTCATGGTTCATATTCATAATCGTATGTTGTTGCCAGTTTACAGGGCGATGTTTCCAAGCACTTTCAGGCTGAAATACAGGCTGTTTTCATTTACATTACAATTCCTAGTATGTCTATTTAATGGTCGCGGGTGCGGGGCGGGGCGGGTTGTAAAAATAGATACAGTAGTGCGGGGCGTGCCAAATAACTTCATAAAAGCGGGACCCGCGGGTAGGAAAAAAAAGCCGACCCGTGCATCACTACTGTCCCGTAAAACCTAAAACGTTGCTACCGTATTTTTTACGGTAAAGTTCTGGCAACCACAGCTGCCGTTTTTTACCGTAAATTTTACAGGGTTTTTTTTTTTTTTTTTTTTTTTTTTTTACAGTGCAGGGCATAAAAATGAATACAATCACAAAATACTACATAATGCATAAAATAAAAAATAAATAAAAAACACTAAAAAAAAAACTTACTAAAATTACTTCAAAGTAATAAAATCAACAAATACATTTTTAAATGAATGAATGAATGACCACATCTGCCATGTTAAAAAGAAAAAAAAAAAAAAAAGAATTGTATCAAAAATGCATTCATTTAGAAATGAAGGACTTGGATCTATACACTTCTTAAAGCATCATTTCTTGTTAATATTACAAGGAAGAAGTAGTTTTCGCCTAGAGCTCATGTGGGTTTAGTCCACAAAATAAATGACCTGGATCGTAAATATATAGTCGCTTCCAAAGTTCCTTGTGGAAAAACAAATAACACACATGACTGTCACTAGCTGTAAGAGTATGTGCTAAACATCACAGCGCCTGACATGCTGAATATGCTTTATTTTGAATACATTGTAAAGCTTAGCGTTTACTGTCATTCGTCATGGACTAGTTACTTACTCAAATACGGTCTCATTGCATCAGTTTGGATTGTGTTTTATATGCACAGTAAAGTCAGATAGTGTGTTTCAGCTTTATTCAATCAGGTCCATTCATTGTGTACAGATCTATTTCTCTTGTGCAGGAGGTCTGTTGCTATTTCTCTTTCTTTTCTCTGCCATTGCTGTGTTTCATCTTAAGTGAGTTTATTCAAGTGTAGTCAATGTTTTTTCCCCCTGAAAGAGTAGCAGAGGCGAGAGGGGGAGGAAGAGGGACAGGAACAGCAGTTTCTATGGCCACACAACCAGTCTAGCTCTGGTAGCCCAGAGGACACGTTCAGTAATCCCACCAATGATGTCTGCCGTCCCACTGAAGGCGAACAGCCCCACAAATACCCACAGACCCCCACCATCCATTTTTATTGTATTCAGGCTGCAGTGCTGTATTTCCTGGCTCCTCTTAGCACCACACACACAGGGCACTCCAAAACAAAAATCCATACTATCGATCGGCCAGTGTCACCACAATTATTCTTTTGAAACAGCCATTGAAAACAAATTACATCTGCACTGCGTTTTCATCCGATTGCTCTGGGTGAGCAATGCTCACTCCCGTTTTCCTGCTGCCCCCATCCCAACAAACACCCGCCCCTCCCTCGCGCTCTTCCGCCCACAGCGCTGTGCAGCTAACGACGGTGCTGGAGTGTGTCCGGAGGGGGGTTCGCGCTACATGACGGTGGTTAGAGAGAAAGCTACTTAAGAAAAACAAAAGCCTAAATTAGCGACACACCAGAGAGGGGACCTGTGCAATAGAATAACAGTGTAACATTAATATTTTTTTTTTCCTTAGAGGGGGGCAGTGCTTAGGAAAGGGTCTACTCAATGTGTATAGGGTGAGTTTTGGCATACGTCTTTGTGACTAGGTACTATGGCAGTAATTACCTGGCCTGGTTTCCTCTTTCTCCTATTAGAAAATATATCAGTGCATGGTGTATCAAACAGCCAGAGAGTCCTAATGGAATTATTCCTGTGCACCGATTCCTCTTATGTTTTTTTTGTTTCCTTTGTATAATAGAGAATCAAGAACACTTAGAGTGGGAGAAAGAGTATCTGTGTGATTGTGCGCATACAAATGCATTTAATCAGGCCTGTTTGTTATATCTAACACTATTACATGATTTGATTTGCTTTTTTGAATATATCATGTCAGTTAAGCATCCCAGTTAACATTCAGCCCCAAATGAAAGTGCACCTGTAATCTTTACAGATCTGAGTGTGTAAATGACGTATACTGGTGGTCTTAAATAAAGCACTTTCCGATCTATTTCTTTGTGTGGAATCAAATAAAACACACTACAGACTACATATTACAAAGTGATCTTCTGAGCGTCTCAATTATACTGGAGTGTATAAAGAAATGTTTGATTACATGATAGTTCTGGACATAAAACAGGCATGCTTGTGCAAACTAACTCGAACACCAATTGTTTCAAATTGTATACAATCACAGAGAGTTGTTTGCAGAAGACATTACTGTGTGAAATGACTAGTTTATTATTATTATTATTATTATTAAATCCATGTTCACAGGATGGTGTCCAAAAAAGAAACTTTTATTTTGAACTATTGCTGAACATTTATTGCTCTGAACTTTGTGTATAAGGTGAACATATGTGAATATCTTCAAGGTAAAATGCAGTCTAGTATTTGTTGACAGGCTGTGATATAATGCAGATATGTGTGTGACTAAGTTGTTGACTTCATGTACACAAAAGTTTGGGTCTCTTATGTTTACCAAGGCTGCATTTTCTATTTCAATATATTTTAAAATGTAATTTATTCCTGTGATGGAAAAGCAACATTTTCAGTGTCACATGATCCTTCAGAAATCTAATATGCTGATTTGGTTAAGAAAAAGTTCTTATTGTTATCAATGTTGAAAACAGTTGTGTCACTTAACATTCTCGTGGAAACCATGATATGTTTTTTTTTAAGTAAGTTCAAAAGAACAGTATTTATTTTAAATTTAAATTTTTTGTAATATTATAAAGTCTTTACAGTCATGTTTGATTAATTTAATGTGCCCTTGCTAAATAAAAGTATTAATACATTTTTTTTTTTTTTTACCTTTGAAAGTAAGTGTATATTCTGTGTATTTATTTATTTAAGAAAAAATGCAATAGTCCACTAATGCTTTGACGGAAAGTCAGTAAAAGTTGAACATCACCTGCATGACTTGTGAGTTCTCAAGAAACCTGTAGCACTCAATGCTTCATTTAATGCGTGTCCTACTCAACTTTTTTGATTTTATATATACAAAAATTAATGTGGAAGACAAGTCACAATTTTTATCCCTGCATATGCAATAAAACACATTCAGATAAAAAAAAGACCTCCTCTACAAGTCAGACTGTGTGTTTCAGCTTTATTTAATCTAGTCCATTCATTTTGAACAGATCTATTTCTCAGATGGTCTGTTTTTATTAAAAATATGTTAGTTAAATTCAGCATAAATTTGGGAAACTCGCCATTGGCTGTTGTGTCACTCGCGTTGTGCACATATTGCGGGGCGGAGATATGTAATCAGCAGAGTCGCATAACTCGTCCTGCTGGTAAGTCTCATTAATATTTGCTCCGTCTTAATAACTAAGTTTGGATCGTTTTCAAGCCCAAGTTTGAACTTTAAACTACACAAAAGTCTACTTATTTTGTCTGTCAGCTCCTAGCGGTGTTAGTCGAGTCAAATATGTGTTATTTGTGACGATAAGATGAAGATTGTGTTAATTGGCCTGCTTGTGAACTCCGAACTTCTGTTTATTTAATTTAGTTAAGACTTCTCATGTAACATCGATGCATTGCATTCTGATCAGCCTTTTGGTGCTGTTTGTCCCAGGTATGTGTTTTATTCGGTTTTGTCATGTTCTGTGTTAAAATAATATTAGTTAGTGTTAGCTATTAGCACACGTGTTCTATGCTCGCACGTGCTGTCCTGTGTAACTGCGCCATTTTAAGGCTGCGTTCTTCTCTCCTCATTTCATTTATACAAAATATGTAAAATGATGGTTACTTGAGTTTATAGTTTCACTGTATTAATGTGAATTGTCTGTATTAGTGTTTTATATTTTATTTTCTTTAATGTATGCTTTAGAATTTTGTCCACTATATGTTCACGATCACTTTGAGAAAATGTAATCAGCAGAGCCGCATATCTCATCCTGCTGTTAAGACCTCTCATGCAACATCAATGCACTGTTTGCTAATCAGCCTTTTTGGTGCTGTTTGTCCCAGTCTTGTCTTGTCCCAGGAACAGTAAAGCAACTTTGAGTGACCATCCACCTGATCTCAGCCTGAATTATTCCATTCAACACACACACACAATCACACAGAGAACAAATTTGCACTCTCTTCACTCACATCTTGACAACATCCTAATAATCCTAAGACTACAGGAATGTGGCAATGAGGTTGAGCTCGCCCTCACACCACCAGCACATGGTACTGTTAACGAAACAAGCACTTCAGAAGCGCTGTCAGTCCTGTACTTGTTCCAGCGGCGCTGCAGTCCAGTTCAACAGTGAAAAACAAACATACAGGACTGAAACTAATGGCCATATGCCACACTGTAGAATTAATTCTACCTTGCCCCAGCCAGACTCAGCATTTGAGTGTTGGAGGTTGGAGGCAGAATCCCTTTGTTAAGCTTTGACCACACAAGTCACAGCATCGGCCCTCCTGCAGCAAGGGAAACGCCAACTTTGGAGTATTAAGAAAACCAATAGCCTTGTTGACATGAACATGGGAGCCTAACCCCCGCAGTCTCCTCATATGAGGCATTGATTTTTCTGTCTGGGTGCAGTGCTAAAGCCATTCATTCTCTATGGGCAGCAAGACTCGCTGGGCCCGGCCGAATTTTCCAACGCCCGCCCTTCTTACCTAAGGGCTAGAGGTTAAGATTTAAGCTCATATACACACACACACACACCTGCAAGACATGATTGGTGCTGGGCTTGTTTCACATGGACGAGAAGTGAGGGATGGCCTAACATCTCAGAGTCTTTGGAATAGCTTGACCTCACTGACCACAGGGGTCAAGGGTTCCTCATTCCCACCACAGAAGATTCTGTGGGTTGCAGTTTACCCAAAATTGGTTGCGCACACTTAGCAAAATAAATTTAATAATTCCCTTAAATGCTTTATCATCCATCAAGGAGCTCACTCTGTCTCTTTCCATACCTCACTTTTTCTTTTTTTCTTTTTTCTTTTCTTTTTTTTGATTTAAAGGAATACTCCTCCTGGATGAGCTCTAACATTTGTGGCAAAATGTTGATAATCACAAAAATTTATTTCCACTTGTTTGTTTTTCTTTGTAGAAAAATGTAAAAAAAAAAAAAAAAAAAAACCTGGGTTACAGTGGGGCACTTACATTTGAAGCGAATGGGGCCAATATGTAAATGTTAAAACAATCATTGTTTCAATATTATAGCCACAAGACATAAGCAATAAGTTCACAGTATCCAATTTTACAGTTTCGTAGAAATGACAATGCATATATCACCATAAACCATAAAACCACAGTAAAAATGCTGAACAAAAGGGTTTGACAGTTTAAATAATACACAAGTTTTAACAGAAAAATTAATGTAATAAAAAGTGCTACATTAATAATAAAACGTTTCACATTTCTGCTTTTACATTCTCCAAAAAATGGTCCATTTTTTTCCCCATTGTAAGTGCTGCACAGTAACCTTTTATTTATTTGTTTGTTGGTTGGTTGGTTTGAGAAAAAGGGGTGAATCGAAATTAATGTTTGTGGTATTTATGCCACAAATGCAGTCGATTAATTATTGAATGCAGAATATTTCTTTAACATCCCCAGATACTGTTTGACATACATGGAGTGTACTTCTGTCATCTACAACTCTCTAAAATATTATAATGTTGTTATATAATATAATACACGTATACTCACCCTACCCTACCCTTTAACTGCACAAAAATACTGTAAAAATTAATGAACCATTTCAGCTGACTAGCGAAATGGATCCTGCTTAAAACACAGCAACAAGATC
This sequence comes from Ctenopharyngodon idella, assembly GCF_019924925.1. Lineage (NCBI taxonomy): Eukaryota > Metazoa > Chordata > Actinopteri > Cypriniformes > Xenocyprididae > Ctenopharyngodon > Ctenopharyngodon idella. Next base: position 17,523,369 of record NC_067226.1, read on the forward strand.
AGAGAGAACTGGTAAAACATGCACAACACTTGCAGTTTTTCTAAAGCGCCGAGTAGGGAAGGCTGTTGAATTCAATTGCGAGAATTGTTAACATTCGTCTTCGCTATTCAAGGCCAAACCCTCTTGTTTTAATAACAGAGCTGAAGTAGTTAATATCTCTCGATAAATAATGCATGGATCGGCTGTAACAGCCTCCCTCGGTTTCTCTCCCCAGCCCAAACAAACGCACGGCATATGGTTGAGCCGGGTTCGCTGGCATTAAAGAGATTTGGAGTGAGAGGCGCACACCAAGGCCTTAGGCCACCTATTTGAATACTAAGCTCCTTTCAATCACATCAAATGCTTCCAATTCATTTATTCAAATAAAAGGCCCATAAACTCACACTTATAAGGCCTGAAAATATTGCTTGTCTCTCGCTTTTCTCCGGCACTCGTTTCAATTTCTATGGAGTTCTGCAAACAGACATGTGCTCAGCTCAGTTCAGAGACGGAGAAGATGGGCGGCATTATCAACACGGCCGCGGAGCTTTGTATTCTAGATTTTGCTGTGAATACATTTAGTTTGATTGCATCAGGAGCCTCTGACTAGAGCTTAATGTATTCGTTTTTCTTATTAGGTTTGAAAATGAGAGGTGAAAACTGGCATGAGGGACTTGAGAGTGAACAGACAGAATTTATATAAACAGCGCAATCATTCATTCAAGGCTTGATTAACCAAGCTCACAAAGAGAATTTAAGGAAATGTGTATAATTATTTGGACTGTCATCCACAAGCGATTGTAATTGACAAGATTTGTATGAGATATGATGCAATAAGAGAATATATTAAATAGAATACTTAAATAAATAAATAAATAAAACCCAGCTTGATTACCAGGAGAACATTTGGGGGAGGCGTGATATTAGAACAACACAATTATAGCGCTTTTCCTCAGGACACGCTGCTAGCGTTTCTGATGCATTAGCGAGCCTTGGCTAACGAAGAAATAAAATTAGGTGCAGCAGATTTTCAAAGCGGCACTTGTACCCAGCATCATTAAAAATTTATTCAACTTCTCCCTCCACATGACAAGTGTTTGGTCATAGAGAAGATGCATTGTGAACTGAGAAGAAAAAAAGTTTCTCGTTTTCACTGTTTTATTTCTTTGTTTTGTTTTTTTCTTTACTGTAACTCCCTCCCACTTTCTCTGTCTCTATTTGTGTTTCTCTGTCTCTCTCCATCTCCACCTCTTCCTCCCGGTTTCTCTCTCCTCCTGTTCTCTTGCCATCAGCTCTGCAGCTGAAAGATGTACCCATTACAGAGTGACAGCTTGACACACAATGACCTGTCAGCGCATTCATCGCTCAATGTTTTATTTTAGCGGAGAGCCAAAACTGAAACGAAAATAAGCAAGTTGTTTCAAGGCCCTGGAATTAGATTTAAAAAAATCTCTGGCACCCGCAGTCATCGGCCTTCTGATTTACTTTAGATCTGTCAAAGCGGTGAGTAAACTAGCCTTGTGCTTAAAAACCTATAGATATACTGTGTTAGCACCACAACATTAATGTAATTTGCCAGTGTAATATTTCAGCTATCACAGCACAAATGTGTGTATGTGTGCTCACTGTGCTGTGAGTACTTAATGAAGAACCCAGAGTTTCAAGAGAACTCCCCCTGCCCCTTTGGTTTGTGTTTATCAAAGAGAAAGGCAATGAGATTGCTGAGAACTTATCTACTTCAGAGCATTATTAGATTAAAGGAAAGCACTTCAATTTATCAGGTGGGTCATTGCTTTTTTGTAGTACATTTTCATGTCCTCATAATATATGTCTTAATATACTAGATAAAATATTAAACTCATAATTGTTAAAGATGTAAACCATATTATTTAGTTTTGTTTATCACAATAATCACAATTAAGTAAATATGAGGGAATTCTAAATAATTCCATTATATCGTTTGAATGGATGTTGCCATTTTTGCCTTGTAACATGGACTTTATGACCTCAAAAGGGGGCAGTTGTGGCCTAATGGTTAGATAGGCGGACTTGTAATCGGTAGGTCACGGGTTCGAGTCTCAGTACTGACAGGAATGAAGGAGTGAATGAACAGTGCTCTCTTCACCCATTCTCATTACCCACAACTGAGGTGCCCTTGAGCAAGGCACCTAACCCCCAATCGCTCCCTGGGCCCCACTGAAAAATTAACAGCCCGTGTTCACAGTGTGTTTGTGTTCAATACGCACTGCTGTGTGTGTGCACTTGGATGGGTGAAATTCCGAGTATGGGACACCATACTTGGCTACACGTCACTTTCACTTTCAAAACACTTTTACCACAGTGTATGATTTGTAAACTAGAACATTTTGACATTTGCATCACATAATCAGCTCCTTATGTATTGCATTTCTGACATAGTAAACTTGCTCTGTAGCTCACCTGGTACTGAACTTGCGACTCGGAGAACTCGGGTACAAGTCACTATTATGAGCTCAATTACTTGTAGAAGCAGCTAAAACGGTGTGGCTGAATCAGCAAATGTGTTCTTATCTCATGTTTGTTTTTGTCAACACTATCAGTTGGGGTTTAGTGTAGGTGGTATGGTATTTTCAATCGGGATAGAGCATTATCTTTTAGCGCCACACACCGAACATTACATTTGCATTTCAGATTCACGTTCATCTGTTTTGGTAAAACTAAACTTGCTTTTAATGCCACTCACGCACTGGATAATTTCACTTTTAAAGTGTCGCAAAAAAATGCACGAAGCAAATATCATTTTGCAAAAAACAAACAAACAAAAGAAATGCTGCCACAGGCATGTTTTTCAAATGAGCAAATGCAGTTAACTTAAAGGGGTGGATCATTGCGATTTCACTTTTTTAACTTTAGTTAGTGAGTAATGTTGCTGCTTGAGCATAAACAGTATCTGCAAACTTACAGCGCTGAAAGTTCAATGCAAACGGAAATATTGTCTTTTAAAGAATTCTCTGTTTAAGAACTACAACAAACGGCTGGTAGGGACTACAACGAGCGTCTTCCCGGGTTGGTGACATCACTAACCCTAAAATTTACATAAACCCCACCCCCAAGAACACACAACAAAGGGGGTGAGGCCATGTTGCTGCATTACAGTACGTAACACAAATGCAATAGCATGTCATAAAAGCAAGATGTCAAAATGACAAATTATAATCGTAATTAAACTAAACAATACCTGTTCTATCTTCATGCAGCATATATTCTCTGGCTCTGTAGGCATCTTACAACAGTTCCCACAGGAGCGATTTATAGATTATCACGACAGAATATGCTAATCAATAACTTTAAGAAAGTTAACTCCACATCAGCTACATAAATTCATCACTTAATCTTTCAGAAACGTCCTGTTGCATTCAAAATGTTGTCACTTCTTCTTGAGTCTCTCCATCTTGTCCGACTCCGTTTTGAACATAAAAGGCTGAACAGTTTCTGACATTTTCAGTGAGTCTGCGTGAGGTAATGTGAGGCACTGCTAAGTGCTAACACAAGCTCCTGAAACCCCGCCCCCTTTTGAGAGCAGCAGCTCATTTGCATTTAAAGGGACACACACCAGAACGGAGTGTTTTTGCTCACCCTCAAAAAGTGACAAATTTAACATGCTATAAAAAATGATCTGTAGGGTATTTTGAGCTAAAACTTCACATACACACTCTGGGAACATCAGAGACTTATTTTACATATTGTAAAAGTGGCATTATACCACCCCTTTAAGTTTTGGGTAAGCTATCCTTTGATCTCTCACTAAGCAAAGGCTAACTTTATCTCCTTATTTCTAAATACTGAATTACCTACACTAACCAACACAACCATATTCTTTTTTTTTTTTTTAAAGTCAGCACTCAATTGTGGCTCAATCGTGGCCTAATGGTTAGAGAGTCAAACTGGTAACCCGAAGGTTGCAGGTTTGAGTCTCAATATCAGCAGGAAATGACTGAGGTGCCCTTGAGCAAGGCACCTAACCCCAAATTGCTCCACAGCAAAAAATGGCTGCCAACTGCTCCAGGTGTATGTGTGCGTGTGTGTTCACTACTCCTAATGTGTGTGTGTGTGTGTGTTCACTACTCCTAATGTGTGTTCACTAACTGGATGGGATAAATGCAGAGGACAAATTCCAAGTATGGGTTACCATACTTGGACTTCAGATGTCACTTTCACTTTCAAAGGGTCCCGCAGACCCAGGCAGTTTATTTATTTATTTTGTAATCATACACTTAAATGCTTTCCATCCATTTAGGAGCTTTTTCCTTTAACACTCAAGTACTTTTTTACATATTACGCATACTGTGAAGGGTTAAAGCACATATTAGATGAACATATTCTAACTCCAAAGTATCTAAACTGCACCAGCGATTACTCAATTCCCCCAGCAGGGTTTTAACCTCACATGTTCCAATAGTCGAGCTGCTCTAGGAGCAAAGGTCATAACCCTCAAAGTGATGAACATGTGACAACAGTGTATTATTTATGTGATAAGGGCATTCGTTCTGCTAGCGTGCTCAAATGCACATGCACACACACACAAATTGGCACGGGTTCAGGTGGCCTATGCCCCCAAGTCCTCGTGCAGTTTATTGAGTCCCATGGTGAGTTGATACTCTGCTAGTGTTTGGTCATCAGTCACCGCCCACATTGTGTCCACTGAGCGTCTGTGTCTCATCTCTAGCTGGACACACTCCGCCTCCACCCACAGGCAGAGTGTGTTTTTGTGAATGTGTGCGTCTTTGCCTTTTTTGCAGTGTGCGAACACACGTACGGACATACAGTTTAAGCTACAATAATACCGTTTCTTTGTAGCATCAAAAAAAAGAAAAAACTGTTGCACAAGCAACCATTTAGTTTGTCATATTAAGTATAAAATCAGTCGACGACCATTATAATAAGCCTTGCTTTGCCGTTAAGCCAACAGTGATTGTGATTTACCTCAGCATTTCAAAGCCAAAGGAAAGTGGTACGGCATATCTTTGTGTTCTCAAGGATGAATATCCCAAGGCTGGGCCTATCTGAAATGTGCAGTGGCCAGCATGTTTGAAAAAATAAATGCAGGCGCAGAGCTCAGTTGCAAGTCTCTGTTCCTCCAAATCAACATATGTATCACGTTGCCTTGCGCATTCATGTACAAAAAAAAAAGAAGAAAAAAGGGAGAAAAAAAAAGTTAAAAAGTAAAGGAGAAAAACTGAGATGTGGCTTGAAACACTGATAAAAGTGCACCGTGTGCTAATCCACGACCCACAGAAACAGATACACTACAGGGCATTGTATGCTAATGCAGCCTCACAATGCAAATGAAACTAAACTGAGTGTATACATGTACATGCTCAATAGGGATTATTCACTGTTCGTGGTGATAATGGGCATTTGAATAATAATCACTGAAGGTTCATATATCACGTTGTTATAAATCACTTCCTCTATGCCAGTAGTCCGATGAGAACGTGTCCCCTAAGGTTTTTGTTGGCATACATTACCAGTTAGCCTTGGTTTCATTTCGATAAAGGAAATTTTTAGGTATGTGTGATTCCGTGAGATGGAATAAATGATATGAATATGGTATTAGCACAGAGCACACTGTAGGTTGCTGTTTCTGATCCCTGAGCCTGTGTTTCCCATCAGGCCTACAGGAGAGAAACATACAAGCGGTGATTGAAAGCCCCTGTCAGTCAAGCCATTCCCCGGCACCCTGGAGTTGTGTATGAGAAATGCCAATTGCATGACCGAAACGCGCACAAGGATTTTATCCGGCCAGCTGGGGAAAAAACTGAGACTAATTCATCTGAGTGCTGTGGTCTGCTTTCCAATGTGGGCCTTTCACTGGAATTCTGCATTAAAACCAATGGATCGGCCTTTATCTCGGATAAGGGAGAATTCAAAACACGCAGTTCTCACACAGTGAAAAATACAACGCGGAGCAAAGAAGAAGCTGACAACGCGTCAACAGACAAGGGAGAGCAGGTTACTTTTGATATGAATCAAAGTTTCAAATTTCAAATTTTGTAACTTTTAAAGAAAGTTTTTTTGGCTCTTTAATGTGTTGTGACAGATCGCCATAGTGCCTCAGTTCAAGCAGCTTGTGAACAGATCACCTTTTCCTGACTAGTTCATTTATAGTATCAAATAAACATTAATGAACATCAGACAGAATGTTGTTTTAACCGCGGAAAGACGTAAGTACACACAATTTTTCAAGTTCAAATCCACAACGTTAATCTACTAACTCCCCTGACTGCTTTGTCGGACATAACGGCAGATTCGGCGTTATGATTGGTTAGATCGCCTGTCAATCAAACTCCCGGCGAAGGGTCAATTACAATATAAAATAGCTGTTTTGTATTTTAATATATTTTAAAAAGTAATTTATGCCTGTGATGATTTCAGCAGCCATCACTCCAGTCTTCAGTGTCACATGATCATTCAGAAATCGTTATAATGTCAGGGCAATAGAGTACCTCAGGGATGACGTGTTTTTGTAGGCCAACCCGGCAGTTAGCGGCGCACGGGTTCCCTCAATAGAAAGCCAATGCATTTTTCCCATAGACTTTTGGAAAATCGCAAAAAATAAGCTCTGTGTTTAACAAAGGGTTATGACACTTACACGTTTTGTCTATCAAGATAATCTTTACAAGTTAACACAACATTCATACATTTTGAAGCATAAATAAAGTCGTCAGATATAAAAAGCTAACAGTAGGCTATAAATGGACTACAGTAACACCATGGTCGCGGATCAATGTCACCACCACCAAGATTCCTCAAACTTTATTTAGAAAACAACTTTATTTAAAAACATGCTTGCTGATTATGATCTGCGCTGTATATGAATACTTATCCACTCTTTCATGAGAAATGCTGTCCAAATGTCCTGCTTGTCATGATGACATCTACAGTCCCCGCCAAAGGAAGTAGTCCCTTTTAGCAATTTGTTAGCAACCGCCGTTTTTAAGACACAATAAAGGTTTAAAAAAAAATCACAAGTGGGTTATAACTGGTGTGTTTTATGTCATAGATCAAAACGTGAAAATATTTAGAGGCTTTGTTAACCACAGACCTTATTTCAGGCGATTCAAAAAACCCATTGACTTCGGTGCGATGGAACCGGAAGTCCTAAAATGCTAACTCGCTTCCGGATTTTGCCTACATGTCATCCCTGAGGTACTCTATAGCCTTGCAGTGCACCGACATATAGCGCAGCTGCGACCCGAGTTCGAGTCCCGACTTAAGGTCCTTTGCCTGTCCTGTTCCCCTCTCTCCTCCCTATTGTTTCCTCTATCATCTACACTGTCATGTCTAATAAAGGCGTAAAATGACCAAAAAAAGAATATAACACAAAGAAATCTTTAGAATATGCTGATTTGCATGCTCAAGAAACATTTCATATCAATAGTGAAGACAGTTGTGCTGCTTAGTATTTAAGCTGTAATATTCTTATTCTTATGAATGACATAAAACTTTCCTTTATCCTTGGTCAATCTGTCCATCTTGGCTCAAAACAATATGGTCCATAATTATATATATATATATATATATATATATATATTTTTTTTTTTTTTTTTTTTTTCTGGCCGTGGAACCTTTTCTACTCCCCCGTATGCATCAGCAAACATGCTGATACAACTTAAAGGTCATGTTCTTTTCATGTTGACAGGGCCTTCTGAAACTTTGACGAGGCGGTCCCTTCGTAGGAGCGCTCCGTCTGTCCACATGCTATAAAGGAATTAAGCTTCATCTCAAACCTTTGTCAGCTCACTCATGTGCAGTGATTAGAAAACCAAGTAACTGAATAAAAATACTGGAACCACAACTCAACAGCCAAAGCAGACACACTGTGAATGAAAACAGTACAGACATCTAGAGGAAAGCATGCTTTATAAGTCCTGGAAACATTGCAATAACCTCATTAAGAGATCAGTGAACTTGTAGACAGACTCCTTAACCTCACTCATCTCATCTCAAATAGTCGCAATTTGAATATCTCTCCACAGCATAATTATTAGACGATATATCAAAGATACCAGCACAGTATTTTAACAGTATTTCAGTAGGAATCTAAACAGAAACATACTATTTGCATTTTTTATATTATAGGGAGGTGGGTCTCTAGATAGTAACTATTGTTGTGTGAAAAGATTTGCATGGAAAATTCATATACATACTCCTACACACGAGACTAACTCTAACCTTTGTAGCAGCAAATGTGAATCTTCATATGAACATTCACATTTTAATATATACATTAGTGTTTAAAGATGTTGAACAAACCAACCATGCTTTTAACTTATGATCCCTGATAATAATGGACAAGTTTATAGATTTTCATTTAGATATTTATCCTTGAGTGAGAGAACAGTCTTACTTGGTGTTTTTGTCATGATGCATGTTTCACCAATTCAAATCTTAAATAGAAATAAGAACATATTATGTACACAAACCTGAGAAAATCTGCTCTCTGTTCAGTGTGGGAATCAATACAAGAAAACAGGATCTACATGGACGTCATCATTGTAGCCATCTGTACCTAATCTTACACTGCATGATAAACAATAAAGAGTTACCCTAATTGAAAGTGAAACGCCTGACCCTTTTCAACCCACCTTGTTTAATTTAAGCTCAGTGATAATCATGAAATGCACTTCCTTTATTAAATTAAATGTGACACTTGTGAGCTTTGCAAAATGCAATGCAGCAGGAAGTGAATTTTAACGGCATTGCCACAATGGCATTCAATGTAATCAGGATCTTCATGCTATTTTCTTTCAGTCAAACGTGTGCCATCAGTATGTTGTAGTCTGTCAGCCCCACGGTATTCACCTATATGTGCGTGTTTGTGCGTTTGTGTATATATCTGTGTGTGTGTGTGTTGTTAGACAGTTCCTCGCCTCCCTCTTGTTCTAAAAGGCACGTGTAATAGCCAGTAAAGAATGGCCTTAAGAGACTCTGGCATGTTGATGCCTGATGCACAAAGGTCATTGATTCCAGGGCCCTCAGCTTTCTCTTAACAATTCGTCGGGATTTTGGCATTTGGTGAGCACACACAGGACAGCTTCCCGACAAGCCGACCTTGACAGCGAATTGGATAAATAAACCTTCAATTTAGCCTCTCTCCTCCCAGCTCTGTGCAGCCCGGCAGCACGTCCCACCGGGAGACTTCACCTATCCATATCGCTCAGCCCGCGCCTTCTCTCCCTGAGCCCGGCACGTCTGCTCAGCCTGCCCTCAATCCAGTGACAAACATCGTCTAGCACACGCACTAACAGCCCTCTCCTGCAGCAGTCAAAGTCAATACAGCTCCCCTCAACAATTTAATGCCAATTTTGTCTTTCGCGCTGTCCGTCCCGGGCTTCGACCACCTCTTCAGCGTTCCTTCAAAACGCACGCCCGCGCGAGTGCTCGACAACCCCCTCTCCGCTTTCTCATGAGACGCCAAGGATAGGGGCATCGCTCCATAACGGGTAATGACATGGCATTTAATGATACTGTCCGAAGTGATCCGAAGACCGCAGACAGGTAATGCACCGGCGGTGTAGCGCAGATAAGCATGGCTGCACTGCTGCGTGCTAGTGGTGCTGGGGCGACGGCAGCAATACTGTATCTCTCACAGGCCCTGTGCAGATACCGGGTGACATATGCATTGCTATTCTCTCCTCAGCCCTGCCATGGACCGTAGTTAAAGGAAAAGAACGCAGTATGATTGAAAGAACCCTTAGCAGAGAGTGTGTATGCATTTTTATGTAAGATGAGGGCCAGAGAAATAGAGAGAGAGTATAAAGCAGTCCATTTTTATTTTGTTTTATTATATTTTATAGAGTAAAAGTTTGTGGTAATTTTTTAGCAATAAAGTGACAATAAATACATGTATAATGTTACAAATGATTTATATATATTTTTTAAAGGGGTGGTTGATTATGATTTCACTTTTTTAACTTTAGTTAGTGTGTAATGTTGCTGTTTGAGCATAAACATCTGCAAAGTTGTGACGCTCAAAGTTCAAAGCAAAGGGAGATATTTTCTTTTAAAGAAATCGCTTTTTAAGGAAAACAACAAACGGTTGGTAGGAACTATAACGAGCTTCTTACCGGCTTAGTGACATCACTAACCCTAAAATGTACATAAACCCTGCACCCGGGAACACGCAACAAAGGGGTGAGGCCATGTTATTGCAATACAGTACATAACACACATGCAATAGCATGTCATAAAAGCAAGATGACAACATAACCTTAATTAAACTAAACTATACCTGTTCTATCTTCATGCAGCATATATTCTCTGGCTCTGTAGGCATCTTACAATAGTTCCCACATGAGCGATTTATAGATTATCATGACAGAATATGCTAATCAATGACATTAAGATCAGATTAAGTTAGCTAACACAAGCTCTTGAAACTCCGCCCTCTTCTTGAGAGCAGCAGCTCATTTGCATTTAAAGGGACACACAAAAAATGGAGCGTTTTTGCTCACCCTCAAAAAGTGACAAATTTAACATGCTATAAAAACTCTGGGGACATCAGAGAGTTTTTTTTACATCTTGTAAAAGTGGCATTTTATAACCCCTTTAATGCTGTTTTTAGAACTTTCTATATAAGAATCCTGAAAAAAAAATCCATCAAGCTTCCCACAAAAATGTTAAGCAACACAACTATTTTTAACATTGACAATAAGAAATGTTTCTTGTACACCAAATCAGCTTATTAGAATGATTTCTGTAAAAAAAAAAAGTGATTGTTGCAATTAGTTATAACAACTTGACACTGAAGACTGGAGTAATGGCTATTGAAAATTCAGCTTTATCATCATAAAAACAAATCACATTTTAAAATATATATTTTTATCAAATAAATGCAGCCTTTACAAGGATAAAATACTACTTTCAAAACATTACAAAATACCGACCCCAAACATTTGAATGGTAGCATAAAAAGAAAGAAAGAAAGAAAGAAAGAAAGAAAGAAAGAAAGAAAGAAAGAAAGGAGAATAATTATCTAAAAATTATGTATACATTTCAATATACAAAGGGAATATATTATAATTTACATTCACTCCTTGTCATCTGATTGTTAATTGTAGAGTGTTTGCAGAAGGAATGAGGTCACGTGGAGGAGACGAGAAGAGAACTTGATTCATTCTGAAGCTAAAGCCTGTCAGCTGAAAGAGAGGAAGGAACAGACAGTGAGATAGAAAGAGAGGCACACAATGCAGAGTGATGGACAAGGGTAAAAAGAGCTGGAGGTTTTGATCATTCGCTCTTGTCATTCTTTAACCATGGCAAGAGAAGAATTGGGAGGGCAAAGAGAGCAGGGGGTAAAGAGAATAAAAAGTACAATGAAAGAGTGAGATGCAGAACTTTCAATGAGAGTTTGAAAGACAAGAGTACAGGATCAGTCTGACACCTCTTTCTATCCCCACTCTCTCTCTCTTTAAATTTTCTCTCGATCTCTCTCTTTAAATGCTTTCTGAAATTACAAATGGATTGGAAAAAAGAGATGTGGTAGTGTTAATTCTGCAGTTCTGCTACTCTATTTAGGTACCAAGCTACAGGTTTTAACATTTGTTTAATCGAACTGTGAAAATTTTGCAATTGATCTTGCTACAGTGTTGAGAATAAGTTTGTGAACCTTTTGAAAATATCAGAATTTCTACATTGATTACTCATAAAATGTGGTCTGATCTTAATTTACTCAATTAGACAAACACAATCTGATGTAACTAATAACACAAACAATTGTACATATTTGGAATTACAAAAACAAAGTTTTTAAAGTGTAACTGGAGCACTTTGTGTTCACAAAGCTTGTTTTAGTTAAGATGGTCTGAGTTTGTTTGGAGCATCCACTACAAAAACCTCAGAAGCTTTCAATGATCAAGGATGAAGGATGCTTTGCACTTTAGAATACTGTTCCAAATAATTTGTAATTTCTTCTGAAGGATTTGGTAACACTTGAGTCATTACTAGCGGGTTACCGTGATCTTCACTTAAGAATTAATTATACATTATGCATTATTCACATTAATTATGAATCTGTATATGGTAGTTCTTAGTAGTCCTGTGGGAGGTATGAAAAAATAGTAGTTATTGATTAACGCTATTACTTACTAATTTTGTAATCGGAGTTTCTTTTTAATTAATAATATTTACTAGAATGTTAATATTGTGTTGATTAATAAAAAAAAAAGCCAGGTCAGAAAGATGAAACTGAATGAAAACCTTGGTTACATCTGTGGTTATATATAGATCTTCTTGTACCGCTGTACTATAGTAAACACGTGGTGTGTGACATTACGATAATATGATAACATGGTAATATTACCTTGATATATTAATAAAAATTAAACATTTAATATCTCCATTTAGGTTACTTGCATTGTCACGAGCGTGTGTGTGTCTGTATTATATGTAAGCAATAAGGTACAACCGTGACTTATTCACGATACAGCACTAGCCTCGAGTACCTTATTGCTTTTATAAAACGGTTATCACACAATACAAATCTTAAAGCCAGAAATATGTATCAATGCAACTTTCATGAAGTAAACTTTTTCTAAAAGCCTTCCTTCCACCGGAAAAAATAGTCCCTGACCGTGAACAGCAACTGAGGTTACATTTTCACGCCATTAGATGGCGGCAAAGATTGTCCTTATGAGTGTGTCAGTCAGTAGCAAAGACTTTTATATTGTAAAGACTGAATTGTTTTGAAAACGGAACAAGACGCAATTGACAAATGCTTTGATTAGCACTGTCAGTCACGGGAAAACCCCTTAACTGTTAAAAGGACAAGATAATACATTGAATATTTAAACAGGTTTTTTATTATGAACATAGGACTGACCTGAAGGAAAATGCTAAATCTGAATGCAGGTAATAAACTCGCTCACTCGATCTCTTTCTCATAATACTCTTCTACATAATACAGTAAGCTTCAATGAACAATGTCAATTCAGAACATATAGTTTACGTTGCTAAGTGTGGTTTCTAAGGGTGTTGTGAAGTGATACACAGAACTGTTTGGTAAAGGGGTCATAGCCGTGTTTTATCGTGAATAAAACAGCCATTGACCAATCAGAATCAAGGACAGGAACTAACCGTTTTATAAATATATATATCTATATATATATATATATATATATATGGTAAGTCACCCATTGTTATCATCATGCTAACTATCACACTACCTAGTATATGTTTCTATACTGCAAACGAATGAAGGAAAGTAACTAATTAAAAAGGAAATAGATCAAGTAAACATGATGACAGGGTGAATCCTCTCTCTGTGGCCTTAACTGAAGCCTGCTGGCTGGAGAGGGACAAGCTGTTTGTGTGCTGTCTGACAGGAGGAAATGACTGTTATCATAGCAAATGAAATCAAGCCCTGACGCTCTCCTTCAGTTAACAGCACAGGGTCATGTGGCGGTCTCGAACCCCCTCCGCACCCTGCTAGTGATATTATGTGGTCTCAGTGCACAGACCAGACAGAGTCCTCCTCTTTGTTCAAGCTACATTACTATCAAACAGCCAGGGAAAGTGGCTGAAGCTTAGCAGAGTATCAGAAGGATTCATAAAAGTTTATTGACAATGACATGCTTGGGAATTAAGGTAAAAGTTGAATTGCTTTGGTTGAGACAATGTCAAAAATTCTCTGCAAAATGGGGAATATAGTGCATTCACACATTAACCCTATAAAGCCTGCATAATACTTGATACATGAATTTCTAAAGCCTCTAAACAACATGATCAAAACTGCTGAAAAACCTGTTGTAATAGAATCTACTATGCCTTCTGCCCTCTGATTAATAGTTTATACTTTTTAGCAAGTTAAAGGCCTTTTAGTATAATTGTAAAAATGTCAACCTTCAGGTTGTGTTATACATGTATTTTTGCTGTGAAATCTTTAATAGTTTTTATAGAGTAAATGTAAGTGTGACGAGCAGGGCGGGCGAGAGCCGTGAGGGAACGGCGCGAGGCCGGTGCGCCTCACAGGTGGAGCTTGTTAACTCTCGCGTCACCGGCCTCGCGCCGTTCCCTCACGGCTCTCGCCCGTCCTGCTCGTCACAGTAAGTAACTTTTATAATTGTTAGTAATATTTCAACATGAACATTTACTGGACTGAAGCAAATTTTAGTTTACATATATGACACATCAGGCTTTTGAGGAATGTTTATGTGTACATATCTCAATCATCATTGTAATTGCACTGCGTTATGTTTTGCCACAATTAAAACTACAGAGCTTTGATAATAAAACTAAGCATTTAAATATAATCTTACTAAGACATTATTGAGAGATATAGAGTGACAACTGATATTTATGTTTTATGTAAGTAGTCTGATATATTGTTATTAGAATCTCATGGATTTACATCTCTCAATTTCATTTTAATTTTTGACCATATAGATAGCATCATCTGCACCAAACTGCATATTTTTGCTTAGTTTGGGCCTCTAAATAATTGTGGAGTCTGAAACAACAACTTCGAAAAAAACATTTTTATAGTGTATATGGGCCATAAAAGCCATAAAACTCCATTGTAAAAATATATATATTTCTGACTATTATTTCATATGTCAAGCTTTACAGTGTTAAAGCGATGTGTAAGGATGCACAGGAAGGCTCAGGCATGATCTCAGACAGCTCTAATGACACCTTCAGCCATGAAAGCGGAACCTGGCTCTCCCTCTCCCTGACAGTGATAATGACTGGCTTTGCATAAACCTGTGTCACTCGCAGCAAAATACACCAGGCCAACTTCATCATATAATTAAACCCTGCCTACTGTATCTCATAATAAATGCATGTAGTGCTAATAGCTACCTCTCCGCCGCACCTCAGCTTTGATTTAGCCATTGCATTCCTAGAGGTATGTTTTTGTCCTGCCTTTCATTCCTTTTTTATTTAATCTCTGATTGAAGTACTACTGCTGTTTGAGTGGATTCGTGGGAATTAAGTGGTCTCAAAAAAAGAGAGACGAAATCGAGAGGGAGACTGGCCAACTGAAAGGTGGATGAATCAATTCATTCTTACTGCCTCAGATTCGTATGGGTGTTGTGCATTTCACTATTTATGTATGTGTGTGTGCGTGTGTGCGTGTGTGTGTGTGTGTGTGTGTAACAACAGGTGAGTGTATCTCTGTTGTCTTAAAGGCCCTGAGGATTGCCTGAGGGCCTGCCTGCAGTGTCTGTTCTTACACAGCTCCCAACATCAGGAAGAAGAGCAGACATAGTACACTAGCCTGCAGCAAACACGCACACAGACACACACACACACACACACACAAACCTGTTTTTATTAAGCTTTCTTGTGCATATAAACAAGCTCACACCTACCCCTCCTCCCACTTTAATTCACTCAGCTCTTTATGGCACTATAACAATACATAAAAACACAAATATATACCTCCATATTTCCCTCTCTCTCATTCTCGTATCACCGTTCTGCCAGTATCTTAGCACGGGCTGTCCGCACTCTTGATTCTCTGATTTTATTTGCATGTCATAAGTAAATACATCAAGATGGCTTAGTAATGCGTATAGCAAGGCCACAGCCCCACAAATCACCTGCAGCGCTGGCCTACGCCATCACTCACTCGCCCCGCACTTTACAACACAATTACCCCGCTGCCTGACACAAATGAGCTGGGCCCAGCAACCTGCAGCAAGCTAATTACAGCCCAGCATGGCCCGCCTCCCATTAAAACAATGACAGCCTTTGTGCCACTGCCACCACCAACAAACCACCACTGCCCACAGAGCTGATGCAGATCTCATCTTCTGATCTTCAATCAGAACTGAAATCAGACACATCCTGACCGGTTCGTTTTGCACACGGCTGTGTCTTATGCTAATACACGAGAGCATGTGTGTGAAGCTAACACAAAGCATTTCGGGTACAAGTTCGACTGGTACGGAATTGCAAAGGCTGTCACTGTAAAAGCTAGCTGAAGCACTGAGATCACACATGATAGTCGACAATCTTGTGACAGAGTTATACTGTGAAATTTATTGTGGTGTTTTTTGTTGTTGTTGTTTTTTTTTTTTAGTGTAGCATTCAGATTCATTTTGAACCATAATGTGGTTCCAAGCATGTGCGAGAAAAAAACAAAAGAAAAAAGATAAAAACGGAAAAGGTGTTGGTAATTTTCCTGCCATGACATTATAGCCATTTCTTTTAACCCTAAAACACAACACAATGCAAGGTGTACTTTAAAATACTGTGGAAAAATCAATACAGACAATTCATATTAACACAGCAGTTCATATATATATATATATATATACATACATATATATATATATACATACATATATATATATATATATATATATATATATATATATACATACAGGTGTATCTCAATAAATTAGAATATCATGAAAAAGTTATTTTTTTTCTGTAATTTAATTCAAACAGTAAAACTTAAATATATTCTAGATTTATTAGACACTGTATTTAGATATTTCCAGACTTATTTGTTTTCATATTGATGATTACAGCTTCAAAATCAAAAAATCAGTATCTCAAATTATTAGAATATTTAATTTCAAATTCTATTAAATTACCATTCTCAGGGTATAAATACTGGGTTTAGGTCAGTAATCCCAACAGCAGTCATGGGGAAGTCTGCTGACTTGACAGTTGTCCAGAAGACGATCATCAAGATGCTCTACAATGAGGGTAAGCCACAGAGGGTCATTGCTGAAAGAGCTGGCTGTGCCAAAGCATATTCATGGAAAGTTGACTGGAAGGAAAAAGTGTGGTAGGAAAAGGTGTACAAGTGAAAGGAATGACCGCAGGCTTGAGAAGATTGTCAGGCGAAGCCGATTTAAGAACTTAGGAGAGCTTCAAAAGGAGTGGACTGAAGCTGGAGTCAGTGCATCAAGAGCCACTGCACATGGACGTCTTCATGAAATGGGCTACAACTGTCACATTCCACGAACCAAGCCACTTCTGAACCAAAGACAACGTCAGAAGAAACAGCTTACCTGGGCTAAAGAGAAAAAGAACTGGACTGTTGCTCAGTGGTCCAAAGTCCTCTTTTCAGATGAAAGTAAATTTTGCATTTCATTTGGAAATCAAGGTCCCAGAGTCTGGAGGAAGAGTGGAGAGGCACAGAAACCATGTCCAGTGTGAAGTTTCCACAGTCAGTGATGATTTGGACTGCCATGTCATCTGCTGGTGTTGGTCCACTGTGTTTTCTGAAGTCCACAGTCAACACAGCCATCTACCAGGAAATTTTAGAGCACTTCATGCTTCCTTCTGCTGACAAGCTTTATGGAGATGCTGATTTCATTTTCCAGCAGGATTTGGCACCTGCCCACACTGCCAAAGGTACCAAAAGCTGGTTCAATGACCATGGTGTTACTGTGCTTGATTGGCCAGCAAATTCGCCTGACCTGAACCCCATAGAGAATCTATGGGGTATTGTCAAGAGGAAGATGAGAGACACCAGACCCAACAATGCAGATGACCTGAAGGCCACTATCAAAGCAACCTGGGCTTCCATTACACCTGAGCAGTGCCACAGACTGATTGCCTCCATGCCACGCTGCATTGATGCAGTAATTCATGCAAAAGGAGGCCCAACCAAGTATTGAGTGCATAGAAATGAACATACTTTTCAGAAGCCTGACATTTCTGTTTAAAATATCTTTTTTTTTTTTTTTTTTTATTGATCTTATGAAGTATTCTAATTTATTGAGATAGTGAATTGGTGGGTTTTTGTTAAATGTGAGCCAAAATCACAATTAAAAGAACCAAAGACTTAAAGTACTTCAGTCTGTGTGCACTGAATTTATTTAATACACGAGTTCCACAATTTGAGTTGAATTACTGAAATAAATGAACTTTTCCACGACATTCTAATTTATTGAGATGCACCTGTACTGTATATATACCCTTTAGCATTCCTATGGTCTCTTTTGAATGGTATTTGTACAGTACAGCGGGTGGTACAGTGGAATGCTAACAGGTTACAGCTGCAGTCTGTAAGCTTTGCCTCTTTGTTGCCATCTCTGTTTGAAATCTGCTATTGCATTTGTTTGCGGAATTATCATCTTTACGTGGGTTGTGCCTCGGCACGACTCCTCAGTGCGGATGAATCTTAATGTTTGCTGTCAGTCACCACACTGGTGTGGATACTGTACTTCAGAATCACAGATTCTACGTCTTGAAGTATGACCAAAGTAAGAATTTTCACCGGAAAATGTCATCTGAACAAGTAAGTAACATGTCTGCCACTTTTGTTCTGACCAACTAAGAAAAAAAAAACATTACAATAAATTGGTATGGTGATTAAATCTAACGATCGCTTAGCATGGATCATGTCAAACCATGAAAATTATTATTATTGTTATACTTTGTTCTCAAATTGTTATTGTTAACAAAATCAGCATTGCGTGACTATGTGTATTTTGTGTGTATTAGCGTTACCTGTAGATTTAAATTTCTGTACAGTCTAATCTCTAACGTTAATTTGTCATACAATACAAACTGCCATCCAAATGATAAGTTGAATTATTGCAGATGCTGTGAGAAAAGGTTATAAATGATCCACCTCACATGCGATATAACCATTCTAGCTGGGACTCCTTCTTTAACAGACGTGACGCAATGACGCAAAGACAACCGGTGACATGCTTGAATTTCCCACGAAAAAACACCAGTACCACCCGCATTAGGAACATTATTACAAGCTTACCGTTGTGAATCGGACTAAGGTAAGGAGATTTTGAACACTGGCTGGTTATGTACTTGCTCAAAATCAATGTTATATACAGTATATATATATATATATATATATATATATACACATATATATATACTGTATATAAAATTGATATATGTTAACCTATACAGTATATATGTTAATAACTAAGGATGCAACTAAGGATGTACTGCTTTTTCCAGAACTAGGCCGATACCAATACATTCAATTTTTGGTACTCGCCGATACCTATACCAATACCTGTATTATCATTGCATTTGTAATTTTTAAATATATTAGGTAGAGAAACCAAAAGAATATGAACTGCTCTATCATATTTGATCTTTCATTTAATAGCACAGTGCATATTTAGAGCTGCTTCAGCAGAGCTCAATGCGAAGGTACTAGTCTAATTAAAGTAAAATTATAATTAAGGACAAGTAAACAGTCAGTAATAAAATAAGAACAAATAATCCAATTACAAATACCACAAATAAATTCAATAGATCAAATATACAAATGAAATTGTTTTCAGGTTTTCATGTTGGTCTAACAGTATTTTCAGGTACAGAATTTGAATGAAGTAATTAAATGTAACACTGCATTTTCACTGTATAAATTAAATATAGATTCATTTTTATTAAAGTTACAAAAGTTATTCAGTCAAGAGCAGTGAGTGATTTCTTTGTCCTTTGTTGTTTGATTAACATTAAAAACACAGACAGCATGTTTATTAAGCTGCTGTCCCTTTAAGACCGAATGTACCACGGAACAAATATACTGTGTACATTTTATTTCTCAACCTTTTACGTTCACTTAAGACATTACCAACTATGTGTACAAGGATACTCACCCAAACGGGCATTTTTACATAATTTTGTGTGAATTCGTCAGTTCAAGTGCAAAAAGACGTGAAAGAGAATTCAATTCAGTGTTCAAGCACTGTCTAGACGCGGCTTTCTGGGCGCGCACTTCAGATGTCTGTGCGCAGTAAACTTCTTGTCCTGTAATAATGTAGGGAACCACTCATTATACATAAATCAGATAACAGTTCAAGTTTTTACTTACATATACGATTTAGTTTTAATCCAAATGACGCATGTGTGCTGAGTGAACGATCAGCAATCAAGAACATGAAACAGAGAGACTGTCCTCCTCCAAAAAACACCCTATAGGTCATTTTTTCAAGCACCTTTTTATGACCTATATTTACATTTTAAAGTCATGCGCCCTCTAGCTGGAGTAAAAATAATGACAGTGTTACGTCTGTCATAATGAAATGACGTATCCAATGACCGTTGTTACCAATCAAAATGCGTGTTCATTTAAATGCAATGTGTGGACTTTTTACACTGTCCCTTACCCGCTATTTGTTATTTCCATTTAGCAAAAATCATTTTTTTATTAACGACTACATCTACCCCACCCCTAAACCTACCCTTAGTGATTTATAGTGCATATACACTTTATGAGCACATGCGTTCCCTGGGATCAAACCCATGATCGCATGATCACGTGATTGCATATTGTTGTATATCGCAATGCTCTGTCAATTGAGCTACGCAAAACCCAAAACATGACGCAGATAAAAGGGAACAATGCATTAAAATTAAAGTGTCCTGTTGTCGATAGAGGCGCAACTTTAGTAAATGCTCTTATGGGTCGTATTTCAAGGAAGTCACAAACGACCTATATGGGCGTATTGATTGGAGGACAAGTTGGAAACAGAAGTGCTCTCTTTTTAATGTTTTTTAAAAGAAGTCTCTTCTACTCAGCAAGTCTGCACTTATCTGATCCAAAATACAGCAAAAACAGTAATAGGCCTATTGTGAAATATTTTTACAATTTATAATAACTTTTCTATTTGAATAGTTTGGAAAATGTAATTTATTCCTGCGATCAAAGCTGAATTTTCAGCATCATTACTCCAGTTTTAGTGTCACATGATCCTTCAGAAATCAAACTAATATGCTGATTTGCTGCTGAAGAAACATTTATTATTATTATCAATGTTGAAAACTGTTGTACATTTTTTAAGGATTCTTTGATGAAAAGAAAGTTCAAAAGAACAGCATTTATCTGAAATACAAAGCTTTTGTAACATTATAAATGTGAATTTCTTTCAATCAATCAATCAGTCAGTCAGTCAGTCAGTCAGTCAATCAATCAATAATTCTTACTGACCCCAAACTTTTGACTGGCAGTGTATAATGTTTCATACAGTCAATGGGGTCCAATGTTGTTTTGATCCCCAATGACTTTTTGTATAGACAAAATACAGATACAGTCATACAGGTTTGGAATGACATGATTGCGAGTAAATGATGATTTATTTTTTAGGTGTAAATGATGTAAGGATTTTTATTTTTTATTTTTTTATTTTTTTTTAGATGAATTATCCCTTTAAGATCGCCACAGAATGGGTTGGTGCTGTTCATTAAGCCCTGAGGGGGCGCTGTGGTGCACTTCATCGTAGTCAGCAGGCCGTAGCTTGGGATGTGCCTGTGAAAATGCTTTTAATTAACTTTAATGATGCCAGGGGCCTCAGTCACAGGATGATCAACCCTACGTACCACAAGTGTACCACAAGAGTGGCTGACAGTGGGAAAGGTGGCGACAAAAAAAAAAAAAAAAAAAAAAGAAAGAAAGAAAGAGAAAGACAACAGCCCCCTTTACCTCCCTTATTGGCGGAATAAAATATGCAATGATAGCGGATATTCCAGGCTCCTAATTACCAAATGTTTACAGTGCACCGCCTCTATCTCTACCCTTAGGCCTCTGTTTCATGAACCTGAGATTTCAACAAAGGAGGTAGAACAAGTGAGACAGAGAAGAAGAAGAAAAAAACCATGTCAGGCATTTTACTTTGTTCCACGAGCACAGAGGAGAAGAGTGCAGCTGTGCTGGGTGCCCATGATGGGTTCTTACAAATCCCAGGGGAGACACTGTTCAGACACACAGACCTGGACCTTTGGCTAACTTGTTCCTAATGTGCATAAATTGAATTAATACAACTGTCTTTGTATATTTAATTATCCATTCTGGCCTTATGTGGATGTTCTGTACTATTGTTGGCAGTAATGACTTTATGCTAAAGATGAAGCACATACAAAATTTCCTGTTTATCGCACATAAAGCGCATAGACACAGCTTTTAATCTCTCATTTCAAGAGGTTAAAATGAATAAGCTTGTGTCAAACAACTACTACTGTCAGTCTCAAGCCGCACCTGCATGGGCGGCAGAGCTTGTTTTTGTTCTTTCATGTTGAAACTAGGATCAGAGAGAAAGAAAAGGTCAAATACTTCCACGTTTGGGTTTGTGTTTATGTGTCATATATTTCACTGCCATTTGTTTGTTCTTGGCATCCGTGGCTGGCAGAGATAAAAAAAAAAGAGCGCCTGAAACGAGACCCATCTCAAGTCTTTAGCGTTTTTAGTGGTAATAAAAAGAGCAAACCCTCTTGAGTTTGAACAGAAAAAATGAAGCAGAAATATTTCCTCTCCCTACCCCCTCTTTTGTCTGTAATGGTGTATTAAAGCCATATTTTATGTCTCTGCTGACATATATACGTTGTGCCTTAAACAATATGAACTATGTGTTAAGATATAAATTGCTTATACCATTGGATTTCTTATTGTGACACTTCAATCCTGGAATTTTATAGAATTTTTTTTTTTTTCTCCTCACATTTTCTCCAGTGCCAGCAAATGTGGCAGCCGATTGTCATAAAACATCCATTATTGGAAAGACGAGCTGTGTTCTGGTGAACCGGAGCGCTGTGACATGCAGTTAAATATCATAGATGACAACTTTCATACATGTTAGCATGTTAGACAATTTTCATTATTTTTTGTTTGTTAGAATCCTTCATAAAATTATATTTTATATCGAATTCAAACGAAAAAAAGTCAAATTAATATAATAAATTATCTCAAATTAATTAAAAAAAAGATGGTGATTTATTATTTCAAAAAATTTAATGAACCAAAAAATGGATAAACAAACAAAACAAAATAAAAATAAAAAACTACAAATATGTAAAAAAAAAAAAAAAAAAAAAAAAAAAAAAAAAACATGCCTCTAGATAGTTTGGGGTCAGTAACTCTCTGATGCTCAACAAGGCAGCATTTATTTGATCAAAAATACAGTAAAGCAGTAGTATACAAGTTAAATAAAATATTTAAGGTAAAATAACCATTTTCTATTTTAATAGATTATAAAATGAAATTTATTCCTGTGAGTTATATAAGAAAAAAAAAGAAAAAGAAAAAGTTTTACATAATTTTATTCATAGACTAACATTTTATCAGTTCACGAATTCCCTAGCAATTGAACTGATGTTAGCACCATGTTTTATTGTTCGAGCTCCAGGAATTCTATTAGAACAAGTAGACTATGCTGTGTGGTCTTTACGGAGTCCAAGACTGGAGGGTCAGTGTTCACAGAACACAGCCGCGGTACAGCACAGGCAATGCGATTAGTCACGGGTTAAACCTTAACACATGCTGAATCCTGCATGATCACAGATAACCACACACTCAAATGGAGGAAGACTGAGTGTGAGTAGCAGCTCTCTGTCTCTCTGCAATGTGGCCATCAGTAGCTCGCAATCGTGGAGGAGGAGAACGACTGCGTGCCATTCCACCATTAATGTGTCTGACACATAAATCAGAATAACAAACAGCTCACCCTTGACAAACTCTTTCTCATTACTCTCACTCATTCTTTTTCTCCTCTGCTTTCTTGCTCACACACTCACACACAACATGTTTCCTCTGGGCCGTGATTGAGAACTTCCTGTCTCCGCCGCAGCCTCTCTCTCTCTCTTTCTGTCCAAAGACACCGCCCTTTTTTCCCTGGATCATGAATATTCAAATCCCTGTTACATGATGTCAACATTGACAACATCAAAACCGCCACGAAGCAGCCTGTTCGTTTCTAGTCAGCACCTGATCATAAAGACTGAATCGGTCTCAAATCCCAGAATGCCTCAGTGTCTGTGGCCCCAGTCCTGCTCCACTGGGGCTGTGCCTCATAGCAACCTGGTGTGTTTCCCTTCAAACAG
The DNA here is from genome assembly GCF_019924925.1 of Ctenopharyngodon idella. Taxonomy (NCBI): domain Eukaryota; kingdom Metazoa; phylum Chordata; class Actinopteri; order Cypriniformes; family Xenocyprididae; genus Ctenopharyngodon; species Ctenopharyngodon idella. The sequence goes on from NC_067226.1 coordinate 17,547,144, forward strand.
GAACCCGCAGACAGACTGCTGTTGTTTTGCTCTACTCTGTCATTACTTCTCATTGACTAAATGATGGATATAGCAGCCTAGCATGACAGCGGCGGTGATGGGAGCCAAAGCCTTTAGGGTAAGGTGGATTACGCCAGGGCTATGCTCACCAAAGACTTTGAGGGGGACAAGTCTCTAATATTTGATGACTGTTTTACGATAGAAATTTTAATCGACTAACAGTAATGTCAAGTGATGCAAACCACTTGAATTTTTGTCAAATTTCTCCATTTTGAATTGAAAACATTACATGATTCATGTAATTCATAGCTGAATGTGATGAGAAAAGAAACATTAAAAGAGCCCTTTCTGGCATATTATGCACACTATTAAGGATACGACTTAATTAATTGGGATACATTTGAAAATGGTGTTTTCGTTCCAGAATGCTCTCCGTTCACGTTAGCATTTTCAAGTGTTTTCCAAAAGTTTCTTGTCCACACTGAAACATCAGAAAATGCTTAAATCATTTTACTGTGTATGCGTAAAACATAAAAGCTCACTGAGATGATACAGAGAGACCAGACAAAGTACTCACACTATTTTCTAGCAGAAACATTTTATTAGCAAAATATCCAACCACTTACTGGTGCATTCAGGTCATACTCAATCGCCATTCCACTTATGGTCTAAAATACAATGGTTACAGCAAATGCTGACCAAGTATTTCAAGGTTAAACATTGGCTACTGATACAGCAGGAACCGCATGATCAACTATGCCCTATAGAGAATGATTGAGCTAAAGACTCAGCCTGCGCCGTCTAAAGTTTCATGACAGAACTTTGTATATACCTCTACAGGTTCAATATGGTCACATGGCTAAACATGTGTCAGAGTTTTCAAATACCTCCATTCTTACAGTCCACAACTCAAAAACTGCATTTTCAAATTTATCCACTTTGGAAAGCGTTTTCACAGGACAAAAACAACGTCTCAGTGTAGGTCAAAACGTAAAAAAAAAAAAAAGGTATCAGGATTAATGTAGACATAACCAATATGAATGTGTAAATGTGTGCATATTAGTGTTGTCAAAAATATCTATATTTCAATATGTATCGATACTGAAATATCTGAAATGGTTCAATACTCCTTTTCTGCAGTATCGATACACCGATACTAGCTGCGCATTCTCACTGTCTTATCTCTCTGACGGCAAACTGACACACACCCGCCTCCACTCACTCACTCATCTCATTCGCTCCAGATGAATAATGCTTGTATCGTGCATAATTTTAGTCATTCCAGCAGGTTTGGCGCTCACCCCAAAAGCGCGTGCACCACTGATCTATATGAGTGGCGGTCGCATAAAGCTGCCTCTCAAACAGCTGTGAGTACCAAATTGACTTCTTTTTCATGGCTTATTGCGCTTAAACAGTCAAATACATACACAATTATGTCAAAATGCCTGTCTTGCTGAGTATTCAGGTAAATACAGTCAGTTTTGAAATGTAAATATTTGAAAGAAACACACAGTGTTTAACAGTATATTGGATCCATGCATAAGCTCTTAAAGTGACAGCAGTCTAATAAACCTGCTGCTGTCTGTCATGTTAATAAAAGAACAAAAGACAAAGAAAATCACTCCCTGCTCTTGACAGAATAACTTTTGTAACTTTAATTGTAAGCATTAATCTGCATTTCATTTTTACAGTGAAAACTATCCAGTGTTATTTTACATTTGATTACTTTCATTTCTTACCTGAATACTACTGTAAGACCCAACTGAAAAACTGAAAACTTTTTTTTTTTTTTTTGTAAATGTAGCTCAACAATTCAAATAGCCTCCATGTGCAATGTGTAAGCTATTACAACAAAATTACCCAAATTATATAAAAAAAAAAATAAAAAAAAATTATAAATTATCCTCATGGCAATATACATGGCAGTTTTCCCCATGGTATCGAAAATGGTATCAAATATTGATATTTTTCAAGGTATCATATTGTTGGAAATTCCAGTACCGTGACAACACTAGTGCATTTTAAATTAAAAATAGTATTTGCAAACAGTTCAAATGCATTACTTTACAATAAATTGTTCAAGTTTTTCTAATGTTTGTCTTTCTATTTCTTTATTCCAAATCCCTTTAAATCCTATAATTATTTTATTCCTTTAAACAAAGACCATTACTACCATCCCCCCTAATGTTCAAGACATGGTCACAGCCTTGGATTGGGTAGCCCAAGGAAGAGTACTGTAGACCGATGGTGGGAGAGACACGCATCTGGAGACTGACAGGTGGTGGGTGTGCATGAGGCGAAAGGTACTGATGAGACTGGCATTTAAATACAAACATATGTTGACACACACACGCGCACACGCGCACACACACACACACACACACACACACACAAACACTTTCCCCTCGATATTAAACAAGACAATGAAGTAGAGGAGTGAAAAAAGGGGTGACGTAGTATAGTTTGTTGTGACATCCTCTCCATAAACCCCCAGTTCTTCTTTCAAACTGTGCCAAACTTTTGAAGAGATGCTCGCTGCCTCTCTCTCTCTCTCTCTCTTTTTGTCTATATCTCTCACTCAGTTTATAAATTCCCCCCTCCCGTCATGGAATACACCCACACACACCCCTCCGCATGGCTCCACAGATCTTGGCACAACCCCTTCTTTCTGACAGGCAAATCAAACCAATGTGAGTGATAGAGAGCAGAGCAGTGTGTGTGCGTGTGTATGAGGGATAACAATCAAAAGAATGAGAGAGTACAGGTGTTTGGGTTTACGAGACAAGCACAGTTGCCTGGGTCTTTGACAGCTGTTGATGTTATCACAGACACTTATTGGCTGCGAGTTTGAAAGGCAGCCGGGGGGGTGGGGAGATTGGGCGAGAGACACAGGGAGAGAGTGAGAGAGAGAGTCAGAAACTAGAAGTTGGAAGAGGGGGAGCAACGGGCCTCCCCTTTGAAACCTCCCTGTGCTAGATAACATTTGGCTGAACTTTCCGATGTGAACCTCCTCCTGACATGCAGCAATCTGAGAAAGAGAGAGAGAGAGAGAGAGAGAGAGAGAGAGAGAGGGATGAAGACAAGTAGAAAAAATTATTGACTGGAGTGTTTCACGTCTATTAGGAGTAGCAGCAAAGGGGGTCCGGTCTAGAGGGGTCGTGGGGGAACGTCTCACCAAGCTGACAGGCATCACGTTAATCAGGACGAAATGCATTCGGTTGAGTCCAGAGTCCTACCCAAGCAGCAACCTTCCGGTCTCTCTCTTGAATCCAGCACGGAAGTGACTTAAACTGCAATTCATCGACTGGCCGCTAGAGACAGGCTCCAAAAGGGAGTCAAAAAATTTTTTACAGCCTGGTACGAAAAGTGGTTTTGGTCTATATTGGCCAGCTAATTTTGCCCTTCATGACAACTGTTATTGGGGTGAATTTTTTATATGTTAATAACTCATCCGTTTAAATTATATTAAGCCTTAGGGTACATTCACACAACAACGATATGCTTAAAACAGAGAAGTTTTTCCTTTGAGTTTTCCGCGTACAGACAACACCGTTGTCAAAACGATCCCCATTCATACGAATCCGTGAAAATGACTAAAAACGCTGTATTCTGCTGTCAGGCCAATAGATGGCGATGAAACACTATAGACTGAAGATGTAATGTGCACGTGCATGACGTCAAAGTTTGCACAGATACGCGATTTTGTTGTTTACATGGAGACCGTTTTCAAAAACTTGCACTTTGAAACCCGTTTTCAGAAGTTTGCGTTTTCAGGCCACCAGTGTAAATGAACGGCCAAAACACATAAAAAGTTTTCCATTTTTAGTTGAAAACGGTGTTGTGTAAACGGCCCCTTAAAGTTCAGCATAATTAAGGCCGTGGCCACTTGAGTGACAGGTAGATTGCCGCTGCTGCCACTACTAGCCGTTTGTCTGCTGTCTGTTAACTCCACTCACATCCGGCCTGTTTGCCCATTTTCGGTTATACGGGAGTGACACGGGAGTGACGCGCGGTGACGTGCTGCCAAGATCGCAGCGACCCACTTTGGGCTTCAAAAATGCTCTTCAGAAATGTATGGATGACGTCACGGACACTACGTCCATTGTTTTAAACAGTCTATGGTCCTACCACACATTTAACCAGAGGTTGCTGCACAAAACAATGAATGGAACAAAAAACACAAGTGCAAAGCAATCAAACTAGAGTAGCCATTAGAGGCCAAATGACCAGTTTCGTATACTGTACAGTAAAACCTTCCTGTTCCTTTTTTCCTTCACTTTCACATGCAATCAAGCCAAAACAACACAGATGTAATGTGCAGCTATGGAAAGGATGTGCAATAGCCTTTCATTCTGCAGCAATGGGCCTCCCAGCATTTACAGTTAGGCTACAACTGAAAATTCTCACATGAGCAGATTGTCCCATTAGAACTTTAAAAACTTTTTGCCTATTACTATCATAGATCAATGGATTGAGCATAATTTATGATAATAAGGATAATATTATGATTATGTCCTTTGACTCACTTTTGTTCATACCCAAATACATACACTATACCAGAGGTCTTCAACCCTGCTCCTGGGACCCACTGTCCTGCAGAGTTACTTGAAAATTCACATGCAGGTGTGCTGAAGCTGGCTGGAAATGAACTTTACAGGACAGTGGGTCTCCAGGAGCAGGGTGAAGACACTATGCCACTCAAAGGTTTGGGGACAGTAAGATTTTTTTTTTTCTTTATTCAGCAAGGATGCTTTAGATTAATCAAAAGTGACAGTAAAGACTTCATCTATAAATAAATGTTATTTTGAACTCATTTTGAACTTTCTTTTCATCAAAGAATCTTTAAAAAAAAAGCATCATGGTTTTCTCAAAAATATTAAGCAGCACACCTGTTTTCAGCTTTGATAATAATAAGAAATGTTTCTTGAGCAGCAGATCAGCATATTAGAATGATTTCTGAAGGATCATGTGACACTGAAGACCGGAGTAATGATGCTGAAAATTCAGCTTTGATCACAGGAATAAATTATATTTTAAAATATATTAAAATAGAAAACAATTATTTTAAATTGTAATAATATTTTACAATATTGCTGTTTTTACTGTATTTTTGATTAACTAAATTCTGCTTTGGTGAACAAAAGAGATTCTTTCAAAAACACTTGTACAAAAACACCTGTATGCATTAAACTATAATAGAATTATTGTTTCACTTAGGGATATCACGATATCAGATTTTTCACTACACGGTTATCGTGGCCAAAAGAATACATGACAACAATATATCACGATATCTGAAGAATATATGAAGAAAATGTGAATGGTGCTTGCCGTACGCAACTACACTGTCTTGAGTCAAAAAAGCTCACCCACATGTCTCTACGATACTCTGAGCATGTTGTTAGCATGATGCTAAGCAAGATGCTAACATGATTCTCATGTTGCTAGCATGATGCTAACCAAGATGTTAACATGATTAGCATGTTGCTAGCATGATGCTAACACAATTAACATGTTGTTATCATGATGCTAACACAATTAGGCATTGTGTTAACATGATTAGCATGTTACTAATATGTTTTATTTAATATTTTTGATATGTTTTAACCTTTAGCTAATTGCTATTAGCATGTAGCTATTCACTGCTAACATGACTAGCATGTTAAAAGTCCTGTTTGCTAGCATGAGTCAAAAGAGTGCCTGTACGATGTTCTGATGCAGAAATACAGGTCTTGCTAAACAGTTGCTAGGGAACTCTGTTTGGTTGCCAGGGGGTGACATGGCAGCTGCCATTGATGATACTAGGTGTGTTCAACATTGGCTGTGGCTGGATGCAACCGATTGGGGAGAGCTGCCGCGTGGAGTCGAGGAGGAGCTAAAAACGGAGGCGTGAAGTCAGACACTTTCTGTTTCTCGTAGTGACGCTCGCGCTGCGTTTGCATACTTTATTACAGCTGAAGTTAAATAAATGCAATATTTGACTAATATACAGATGTTTCAAAGACATTTTCATTCAATACTTTATGTACTGCTTACAACATCTGTTTGTACAAGAATAAAGTTCAACATAAGCATACTATTTAAATACCAATGTAGTGGGGTCTACGTTATTTGTCAGTTTTATTTTGATATAAATATAACATCGCGACTACATGAAAAGAGCTTTAAATGTTATAAAAATACAGATTTGTGAGCATTAGTGGAACTGAAGGTTTCAGAATAAACACGAAACACACGTGAACGTTGTCATGTGAATTCGGCCAATCATGAAACAGCTGTGTCATCATCAGAGCCCGTGCAGCTCCTCTTGAGAAGCTGCCCGGCCGTCTCAGCCGTCTGCTCTCGAATCGTTCTCGCAGTACTTTGATGCCATACGTCACAGTCACATGGCGTCGCCACTGTCTCAAGTCAGACAAAATTTCTAACCGGCATACACTTCTTCAAGTCAGACGCCGGTCGGTCTGTGCAGCGCTGCATGAAGTTGAACAAGCCTACTATAAAGACTGATTGTCAGTATAAATGATATAAACAACCCCCATGCCTGTATGATATTCAGATTTGAAGATATTCCTCTCTGTGTATGGGTTGCTAAGGTGCTCAACAATGGCTACTAGGGTGTGGCTAGGAAGTAGTGAAGGTGATTTGTGATTGGCTGTTAGCTGCCTGAGTCAAACAGGCCCACGCTCATGTTTCTATGACACTTCTATCCGAAGATATCCCTTTTGATCTCTTTGAATGGAAGTGTATGGAACTTGTTGCTAGGGTGCTCTAACTGGTTGCTAGGGCGTGTCTTGGTAGCTTCATGATGAAAATGAGCCCACCCCGATGTCTCTATGACATTGTGCTGCAAAGATCCCTATCTGGGCCATTTATAATGGCAGTGTATGGGATCGGTTGCTAGGGTGCTGTAAATGGTTGCTAGAGCGTGGCTTAATAGCTTCACAATGATCCTGAGAGACCGAGTGGTTGCCTGAATAAAATGAGCCCACCCCATTGTCTCTATGACACTGTGCTGCAAAGTTATGTTGAATGCAAAATTCGTATGTAACAAGGTTTAGTGGACTTTCTCACATTTTACTCTTACCATTGTCAGAAGGCTCAGTTTCCATTTGGGCATATTTTGTACTGGGGAAGTTCTGACTTCTAAAAGTTCTTTCATACTTTCATAATACAATGAACGCTTGTCTTAGAAGATCAAGAAAAAAAATTGCTTCAAGATATGTCCCCTTTAATGCACGTATTTAAATTCTTTCTACGGAGCGTCATGTTATGGTTCAGCTTGATCCTGATCCCTCTCATTCCTCAGAGGCAACCATACAGAGAACTGAAAGAAACCAAGATACCAGCCACCCAAAAGTAGGCAGTGATATCACAGGATTTCCCTCTAAAACTATTTTCCCTTTCCGTTCGAGACAAAACATAGACCCTGGCAGCGATTCAACAAAACCGGAAAGGATGGTATGTTACACATAATCTTTTTTTCCTCTTCCACTTCTTTTTGTTTTACCATTTTTCTTTTATTCTGTTCATGTTAATTTTCTCTATGTAAGTGTTCTCAATGGATAATCTGTATGGTAATGGGTCAGACTCATCCCAACACCACATATAAAAATGTCAGACTCCACAGGAGTTAAAAAAAAAAAAAAAAGTGTTAGAAAAAATATAGAAATCTAGTAAAATGAGTCCCCATCTTACTCTCGCTCTATTTTCTTCCACAAAATATTAATTTCCACCTCAGATGCTAGTGATTGATACTCGGCATGGTGAACTAATAGCTGAAATTATATTTGGTAATAATTCATGTTCGGCGGTCTCCTATGAGCTCTGTGTGGCCCCCCTGTCTAATTCAGCTTTAGGAAGCCAATATGAATTTCATGTTTAACCAAGTTCTACTTGATTTCTACAGGGAACACTCTCCTACCATACACTTCTGCTCTGTATAAATTCATATTCTAAGGCCTTTTAAGGTTACAATGTCATTTGTCATAATGACATAAATGATTCATAAACTGAGCACCTCATCTCAGCTTGTTCGTTCATTAGCGCTTTTCTTCCCGTAACAACATCCACGTATTTGGGCCTTACACACATTTTATTGTTTGTGTCTGTCCGTGTTTACGTGGCTTTTTTTCTTTTTTTTTTTTTTTTTTACATATGCATATTTTAAATGAGCGACATATCAAAGCTCCACCAAGGGAAGGAGAATAGGAAGTGGTCATTAAGGAAAAGAGCAATACATGTTTCTCACTTTTTTTTCGCCTAATACAACAGATGACAAATTGCGTCCCCCAGGTTGCTCTTGTTATTCCACAATTACAGCAGGTACGGTGTGTAAGGGGTGTGTTCCCCCACAGGCTTTTTTTTTACTGCCACTGAACAAATGATGTTTGGAATGACATTCTACAAAACAGACTGAAGATGGACAGGATACATAATTTAAAAAAAAAACAAAAAAACATACTACATGCTACACTACCGTTCAAAAGTTTGGGGTTGGTAAGAACGCACGTTGGAGATTAATATTTTGTAAATAAAGTGATAAATTATGTTTTTTTTTTGTTTTGTTTTTTTGTGCAAAGTACTCTTTGTACACTCTTTGTACTCAAAATACACTTCATAAAATTGAGGTTAAACCACACGGATCACATGGATTACTTTTATGACGTCTTTACTACCTTTCTGGGGCTTGAAAGTGGTAGTTGTGTAGGCTGTGTTGTCTTGTGGGTGTGAAACAACATGAGGGTGAGTAATTAATGACAGAAATTTTTATTTCTGGGTAAACTAACCATTTAATCAACTTAACATATCCTTGCTGAATAAAGTATCACCATTTATAAAAAAAATAAAATAAAAAAAAAACTTCTTGAATCCTCTTGGACTTCTTGTTGGATTTTTATGTTAGCCCAAATTTTGAATCCTAAGTGTGTAACTTGTGACTGTGTGAACTAATTGGTGGGTGCATGCGTGGCAACACTCATGGTTGGTCTGTTCAGACTTCTCAAAGAAGAAGTTGGAAATGCCAATAAAAACAACAAAAGACAAAAGGCTGAAACAACTAAAATGGATATGCCAGCATGTCAGAAGGCATTTGTCCTGCTTGAGTTTTAAAAAAAACATATTGAACGTGTTCATGTCCATACTAGTCCATGGCCCAGTGGAGTAAATTCAGGAAGGCTAAAACACTCAACTGAATAATAGAGCACACATTCCAGGGTTAAAGAGATTAAAAAATGCCATCATCATTTACTTACACTCATGTCATTCTTTTTTCTTTAAAGCATAAATGAGATATATTTAATGAAGCTTGAGAGATTTCTGCCCCTCCATTGAAAGTCCATTCCATCAAAAATTTTACGATTCAGAAAGTTAATTAAAAAAAAAATATATATATATACTGTTTTGGAACAACATGATGGCAGAATTTTCATTTTTGGGTGAACTATCCTATAAACACAAATGAAGAGTAACCAAAAGAAATCTATTCCCCAAATAATACTGGCTTTTCCTTATCTCTGAAGTTTTGATTACGAGATGGATGTTAACACCATGAAGTGTTGGCGGTCTGAAAGGGAGAGTGTTACAAGTTAGTTGTAGAGGGGTTAGACGAGGTGATTTTGAGCTTATTGGGTGTCAGTCAAATCTCCTCTTGTGCATCTGCCTCAAATAAAAACAATAAAGTGCAGCCCAGAGGATACACACTCATCAACAAGTGGTTTCAATCACCGTTAGCCTGTGATGCTTGAGGAATGGCGGGGGGCTGGAACGGGATGTGTCCCATTGGCCATAAAAAGTGAGCCTGAATTTGGCTCTGTTTGAAACACAGGAAGATTTATCTCCAGAACGATGAGTTCACACACAGTGTCAGTAACGGCCTGAGAGGATGACCGTCACCCCAGCCGGAGAGGTGTGTTTGAAACTTGAAGTTTAAACCTGTGTTATTGTTGGCAAGAATCATGGGATGAGAACATAAGCACCAAAACTGTCCGAACTATCAACAAAATTCCAGTCTTCTGCAACTTTACTCATTTTGATTGAATGAGTGTCTGATTTATTTTTTCTTTTTTTTTTTTCTGTGTTTCTGTTCACTTGTCTATCTGTGTCCATCTCATCTTTTCTCCAAACTTCTCCAGGATCTTTTCCACCTAACTCCAGAGCCGCCTTATTAACTGAATACGAATGAGCTCCGAATGCACTGCATCTGCAAAAATTAATTATGCACTTTATGATTTTAATAATATGTAATGAAAAGAACAGAAGGAAGGATGAGAAGGGGGGGAAACAGGTTCTGTCTTTTATCATGAAACCCTTTCCAAATTTAGAAGTGCTGCGTGGAGAAGCTTCCCTTTCGCTTTGAGGTAAGGAGGTTTTTTGACTTAAGGAAAAAAAGGGGAAGGACAAGAGGAAAGGAATTAAAAAGGAATGAGCGAGCCCCCAACCACAGGCTCGTTTTGGTAATTAGCTATAGCCACCTCAGCATTTTTTAATGAAACATTTCTAAAGTACGCGATAGGAAGTTTCTCATCTCACAAACTCTCTCTCTATTGTGGTTCGGGACAACAACTGTCCCATCCAAGCATGCACAGCATATGCATGAAGAAGAAACAGTGTGTGTGTGCATATGCACATTAACTTGCGAGTGTGTCTTCCTTCTTAAACAGCCCGCTAATCACACAAATTATTGCATCTAATTACCGCACAGGCTCTAATTAATTCCTCCAGTATCACATCATTTAGTACGCATTCACACCACAGCACCTGTTTTCGGCAAATCTGCACCGTTAATTTGCTTATAAAACAAACAGCATTAGCATAAAATGTTTAATAATAGGTTTAACCATTTGGCTGTCCCGTGTCTCGGCAGCACAGAGAGGTCAGCCGATAGCGAGGCCACCGAATCACCCGCCCCATTGTTCTGGCTCCTACCCCATCGCACTCCAGTTCATATTAATAAAACGAGATCACTCACCACTAATTAATACAAGCATGCACTGCTAATTACTGCTCTGTACAACAAGCCGGTTGATGAACCTCCTTTAGAAAGAAGGAGAGGAGAAAAGAGGACGAAAGAGACAGGAAGGCAAGCACACCGTAAGTAGATTGTCGGAAAGGAAAGAGCAAAATGGGTCACAGACAGGGAAAGAAGGATCAAGATAATAAATAGATAATCATGATGGATTGATAAAATTTGCTGTTGATGTAATTCAGTGGTAACACTTTGATTCTTTTCATTTTTTTGGTCCTCGTAAGGAAAACAGCTTATAAGTCATATTAAGCTATGTTTTTTTTTGTTTGTTTTTTGAAAATGTACAAATGCAGAACATTTTCTGTGATGGGTAGTTTTAGGGTTAGGGGATAGAATATACAGTTTGTACATTATAAAAATCATTATGGCTATGGAATGTCCTCATAATGATAGGAATACCAGTGTGTGTGTGTGAGTGTGTGCATTTTTGTGATTTATGAGGACACAAATTTGTATAATGACATGGGTATTACACTGGTATTATGACGTAAACATGAAATATGAGGACATTTCATGAGTCCTTATATTTAAAATAGCTTTAAAAACATACTAAACAATGTTTTATTAAAAATGTAAAAATGCAGAATGTTTTCTGTGATGGGTAGGTTTAGGGGTAGGGGTAGTGTAGGGGGATAGAATGTACAGTTTGTACTGTATAAAAACCATTACGCCTATGGAATGTCCTCTCTTTGATAGCAAAACAAACCTGTGTGTGTGTGTGTGTGTGTGTGTGTGTGTGTGTGTGTGTGCGTGCGTGCATGTGTTAATTTACTGGCAATGCAATATTGTAATAATTTGTCTAAATATGAATAACAGGTTGTCCAAACAAGCTAAACCAATGTGGATTTTTGATTGATGGATATGGTTCATTACTAATCGCTAGTAATTCAGATGTGTTTATTGTATGAAATTCACAAACTGACAAAGAGCCAAACATCTGCACATAATATTTCAATTAGCAAAACCATGGATTTTGTATTACATGACTTTTTTCACCCACACTGCAGTGTCTATACCAAACTGTGTGGTTTAAGCATGTGGAGAAAAGAAAGAAAGATATATGTGTGTGCGTGTGTGTGTGATACATTACAAGCTTCATTTTGTCAAATGTTGTGAAAAGAATGTCCGTGCGCTATTTCTTAAAAATAAAGAATAAAAAAATATATTTGATTTGATATTCTATATAATACAAATACATTCATACATTGATACATTGTTCAATTTGGCTCAAGTGTTCAAATACTTTTGAGGCTGGTGTATGTTTAGACACTTAAAAACATATTTGAGCACATGTGTATTGTGAAGTATCTTTGGGATGAGACCTCTTGAATGACTGTAAATATCCCATTACACTAATGCTTGTTTCTTTGTACACTCTTCCCCCTACTGGTGTGAAGATATAATTATGGTGCTGTCATCAGTTTACATGTTACTGCTCAGCTCACACCACTCGGCTCTGTATTAAGATCAGATGAAACTTTAATCAAATCTGATGGGTTTCCATTCCAACCCACACATTTGTAAAGCAAGAATAAAAAATAAAAAAAAAAGTGATATGATATTCAGTGTACTTGCAAAGACATACAGTGTGATCTGAATCACAGAAATGCCACTGTATCTGATGCCTCTCAAAATAAGTAAATAAAACATGAATATAAACACATAATGCCTTATTTGTAATACATAGTTTGTCATATACGGGCCACCAGTGAACAAACTAATTCTGTATAGGTGGCTGAGTACACTAAGAGAAAGGTTAGAGAGACTCATATACACACACTCAAATACACAAGCCACAAATCAAACAGTCCTACATAAACAGTACTGGGACACTTAGGACACAGAACAGACAGATTTCTATCGGTTTATCTGAACTTATCTTGGAGCTCCTCATATTTTAGCCAAACGTAGATAGAGATAAACAGATTGACATGTTACCATCACAAATACTCTTTGTTACAAAGGACTGCAACACGATTAAGAGGCCTGGCAAGGATCTGGGCTAGGTGCAGATTTTTTGACATTCGTCATGAAGAATTAATTATGCTTAATTATTCATGAGGACTTCCAAAAGTTGAACATTAATTTTTGATTCTATCCTGGCCCATTATTTGTGTGGAATCAAATGAAATTGTCATTGTGAGCCGGACAGTAATGTGCGAGTTTGTGCGCACGTGACTGAGAGAGAAACAATCCATTGTTCCTGGCCGACACTCTCTAATACATGAGATAGATCGGGGTGCGTTTACACAACAAGCTACATTAAAAGAGAACACGGATCCGCCTTATCAATTCAACTCGCCTTTTACGCTCAGTATTGCTTGCGCAAGCAAGGTAACATTCAAGACACACATTATTAAAAAAGCTGCCCCCTTTTTTCCCTGTTAGAAACACACACACACACACACACACACTTCAACCCTACCCAGGGCTAAATAATTACCCCACTTCTCAGGGTGATTGCTCATTCTGGCTTTAAAGTACATGCTATAGGCTCTCTCTCATTAGAAGCCTCCAGTCCACCAGCGCACAGGCCCATGTGAGAAATTATCAATTAAAAGCCTTGCATCATTTGCATAGGAGGAAGAGGAGATTTATGGGAGCATGAGGCGCACGCAGGGGCCGCGTCTCCCCGCGCAATCCGGTGGCGCTCAGATTGTTTGTGACCAATCTTAAATTCTGGAGCTCCAACCAAGATGAACGGCCGTGTTACTGTTAACGTCAAGGAGTCAGAGGCCCGCGCTGAGATTTATTAGGAATATTATCACAAACATGTCTCAAGTTTTCCCTTTTAATATGTGCCAAGCTCCTCCGAGGAATGTTTCCAACGCTGCAATTACACTCCTCAGCAGCCACATTCCCATGCCTGGCATATAATATATTAATAAACATCCACCCTGCTTTTTTAATATATGTACGAGTGCGTGCGTGCGTGCGTTTGAAGGGGTTAGAGAATAAGCACCAGAGGATGTACTTATAAATCATCTTTGTGTTTATTGTTGTTCTCTTTTCTCCTTTATTTTTTGTTTCGTTTCCCCTCGTCCTTCCTGTGTTAGGAAGAAAAAAGGCTGAGTGATCACAGATGTCTCCTGACAGAGTGGAAAAAAAAAAGTTTGCATAAGTAATATGTTTGATTTGGAGAAACAACATTTTCATCATTAAAATTGTTCCCCTTAAGCCATGGCATTGGCCTTTTCTAATGGAGTGTTGCCCTGCTAAATTGCATCGACCTCTGAGCGTTCATGAGCGAGAGCACCTTGCTTTCTGTTGTTGTGTGTTTAGTAATCTTAAATTAGAAACCAAAAGTTGACGGAGGCAGGGAATTACTGCGACCTCCTCTAGAATTCGTACATGGACTTCATCCCTTTGGGTTCTTGTGGGACTTTAGGATATGCCTGGCCTTCATCTCCTCTCTGTCAAAGTCAAGAGTCCTGTACTTCAGTGACAGTAAAGCACATTATGTGAAAGTCTTTGATATGTGTGCCATAACTATATTAGATTCGTCGGTCACATTAATATGTGATGTCCTGTAACGTATCACTGTCATTTGTGTTATATTACAAAATGCTAGTGGCATATCCGTTACTGTTTTTTTTTTTTTTTCTTCAAATTTGGAAAAAAAGAACTTCTAAAACAGAATTATAAAACACTGAAATAATGGGATATACAATGGGATGTATAATAATGGGATATATAATTAATTGAATAAAGTAAAATAAAAAATCTTCCATTTACAGAATGAGAAAATATAGAATTTCAAATATAGACAATCAAAATAACTCTAAAAAAAAAAAAAAAAAATCAATATGTGACCCTGGACCACAAAACCAGTCATAAGGGTCAATTTTTTGAAATTGAGATTCATACATTACCTGAAAGCTGAATAAATATGTTTTCCATTGATGTACGGATTGTTAGGATAGGAAAATATTTGGCTGAGATACAACTATTTAAAAATATGTGATCTGAGGGAGCAAAACAAATCAAAATTTTGAGAAAATCGCCTTTAAAGTTGTCCAAATGAAGTCCTTAGCAATGCATATCCACTCACAAAAATAAAATTTTGGGATACTTATGGTAGGAAATTTACAAAATATCTTCATGGAACATGATCTTTACTTAATATCCTAATGATTTTTGGCATAAAAGAAAAAATTATAATTTTGACCCATACAATGTACCCATACAACTTATGACTGGTTCTGTGGTCCAGGGTCACATATTGTAAAAAATAGTACTACCCTATTTTACAGTGTCCTTGTTATAGATGTTACATGTACTATAGTAATAACAGTAAAATATGCATAATTACAAGCAACTAACCCTAACCGGAACTCAATTAATTAATGTTACACAGTATTTATTTGCGAAATTACACTATAACAACATTGCCTTAAAATAAACAGTACATTTTAATGACGAATAGAAAGCACCGATTCTGTGTCAGTAACCTTACTGTTCACAATCACAGTTGTTTTCATATTTATTTTTGCTAAAAAAAAAGGTGTTATGTAAAAAACAATTATCGCAAATGACATACAGTATGTGCACAAAACGCTTTTGCTGCCTTAGTTATGTTGACAGAAAGATGTTCTTATCACACTGACTGGAGTCACACATCTATCACGTACATCAGTAGTTCTGAGTAAAGTGTGTTTGTTGCTGATGATTCCGATCCCCTGAGACAACACTAACTGAACGCTATGAAAAACCTCAGACTGCTAACAGGACTGACATACATTAATAATGAGAGACTTTATCATAAACAAGACTTAAAAATGCCGGGAGCAGATTGCGTATTTATAACACATGTCTGTCCATGTTTGTTTGTCTGGCGCGCGAGAGCGAGAACAATCTATGAATGATCCATATCTACGAACGACATCCATTCGCCAGAACGGCACTTTTTAGCCCGAGCCGGGCTGCTCAAGGCAGTCTAGATATGAAGAGCAGGCTGAATATGGATCGGCCTCCCAGAGGCTAAGTGGGATGGCTTGTTTAATATCCCCCAATTAGAGTACAATTTGAGAGATCAGCCGCTGACTAGCCCAGGCCGTCCTCACCTCTACAGAGGGGCTGTCACCTACTGTCACATACAGATACTGCAAATGTATGCGCTCAATTACGGAGCTCAGGCAGCCAGCCACAGGGCCGGGCTAAATATAAAATGGCAGCTATGCGGCCCCCCGGAAAAGGGTCGAGGTGGGAAATAGCATACAAGGGTATGGTAATACCCAGAGTAGTGCCTCAGAGGGGAATGTGTGATCTCTGCCTTTAGATTTATATAGGTTTACAAGACTTAAATAAAGAGTTCTCTCCAGGGGAACGGCGAGGAGGAGGAAAGAGAGGATGTGAGTCTCGGCTGCTCTCCCTCTCTCCTGTGGAACGTGTGGTGATAGGGCCCCACTGTGACCTGTAGTGGTGTAACGATGTGGTGGCTTCCCTGCATTGGTGATTACTGGGGGATCTGGTGCCTGCGTTCACAGCTCAGCCAAAGGCAAGCAGGTCTAATTGCTCTCAGAGGGGGTGAGGGTGAGAAAGAGTCTGCAGAAGCAAGCCGTAGATGTGCCGGCCCTCCGTACGCCATCAAAATCCAGACACCAGAGAGGAGAGAGGAAAGGAGAACGACACAAACCTCCTCTCTTCCATCCTACGAGAAAAGCAGAACGAGATGGAAGGAGAGGGAAAGAGATAGATTGTAAGAAAGGGCTCCTTTATTAAAGCTAGTGCTAATTGAGATAGGAGCCAAATAATGGAGGATGACACTTTAATGAAGACATGCTATGTGCCGCTACTTCCTCTCACTCCCTCGCTTCCTGCCAAAGAAGAAAAGAGAGAGAGTGTGCGAAAGAGTGGGAGAGGAAACAAGCGTGCACATTTCTGCTGGTATATTACAAGAAAGAAAGACATAATGTGGAGGTATCCTCGCTGAGCAGTAATGCGTTTTTGGAGCCGTGTCAAAAACACTGAGGGTAGATGTTATTGTTCCCCTGTGTTAAAACCCAATTACGCAAACCGGAGTGTGATTGCATTCACCAGCGCCGCATCTACCTACAGCTCCACTCGCTGTACAAAAAAAATATGATGGTGTTCACGGAACTTTAGAAAAAATGAAACCGACTGTTTGCATGGCCTTTTTTGAGTTGGACTCGTCGGATTAACGATTTCACATAATTTTTTTTTATCTTAAACGGAGAAGGTGTCATTTCATGACAAATGTGCCATCATTGTATAAATCAACTATTTAAAATAAGTACATTTTAAAACTTATACATTTATAAAACTCCCTTAATTTAAGTTTTAAGTTGTTCAATATTATGCATTCAGTTTCAGGCTTTCTATAAAACTTTACATGGAGTGCAAAGTATTTTTGTCGTAAACTGATGGAACATAAAATCAAACAAAAACACCTATAACTACACACAGACCTCAACACCTGGTACATGAATCAACAAGGGTAACATTCAACTTATCATTTTATGTAGAACAACCACATTCTGACAACAGGACAACAGATTATTAAACATCAGCGGAAAAAAATATAAATTATGCAGCCATAACTGTTCATGCCCTAGTGTATGCTGGGAGGAAGGGAATGCACAAACCATTTGCTTACAGTATAACATTATGTATAACAGTATAAACATTAACACACCTGCTTATTGATTCAAATATTTTCTAATAAAAAGCAGAATACTTGTGTTCTTATTATGAATATTAGGTTAAAAAACATTATATGTTAATTTATATACAAATGTAAGTGGGTAAAACAAATATACATTACATGTTTTGACATTACCAATTGGTTTTAGTTTCACAGGATCACATCACAGCACATTTTCATCAGAGCCATTTTATAACTTCAAATCTACCAACATTTGACCTTCAAGTCCCTTGATGTAGGCTAATTATCAGTATAAATTCAAAACACTAACTAAACTAGGGATGTGCGAGACTAGCCGACTAGTCGACTTTGAAAACACTAGTTGTTTACACGTTTTTTTTTTTTGCCCATTTAATGTTTTGCTTTATATTTTTACAAAGGCTACGTTTAAATTACAGTCATGTTAATGTTACATATAGAAAGTGTTCAGAGAAATGTCCACTTGGAAGATGAGCAAGGTGAGGGAGTATTTTGAAAGCCTACACAAAACTTTTTCGTTTTCTTCAATGTCATGTCAAACTAGTATAGGCTTGTTATACTACCGGTTATATGGTATGAAAGTTTTTATCGGATTAAAGGAGAAACATTATGAATGAAACTACTATATCAACATCCTAACTAAGTAAATACAGTTAAATAATGTAGTTGTCAGTACACATAGAGTTTTTCTTGCGATTTTTGCCGCCCTTCATTTGTACAGATCATTTTCATACACAAGAAGCGCGTTTAAACCTGGACACAAAAGCGGTTGTCGTGGTAATGAACAACAATACCTTAATGCGCTGACTTATGTGGACTAACTTTTATTTGAGGAAATCTGTTTATAATAAGCCATTAGGTTTAAACTTATTGGTCCTGCACTGCCTTTTGACTCAGTTGATTTGACTCAGTTGTTCTTTCAAATTGGGCAGGGTTAGACTAGTCGACCAGTCGGTTGCAAAATTTCCGTTTAAACAGTAATGAAATTAGTCGTTGCGCACATCCCTGAAGTAAACATACTCGTAATGATGACTTTTTCTTCAAATAGTATGACAGGTAAAAACTTCTTATTTTGTAGACACGTTCCCTAAGAATCATATTTAGAGAAGTTTCTTGTTTGTTGTTTAACACCACCGAGTAATTCTTTATTACAAAACTCTATGTCTACTTATAGTAAAATCTTTTTTTTTTTCATGAAGGGCCAGTAAAAACATGATGCAAGAATAACTGCCCAAATGCAAACTGCAAAATTTCATAATTTCTTTAATGATGTTACTGATTAATCACGAAAACATCCACACACCAAACTATTACACACAGTTAGTGAAGAAGACGCACTGACTTTTCTTGTAAGTTCTTTCAAAAGGTTCAGATTTAAAAGTGCCTAAGTACAAAATAAAACTTCACTGGTGTTTTTTTTTTTTTCTTTTCTTTTTTTTCACACTAGTTGGTCAATCACAAGAATTTCAGGTCTTGCTAAATTTGTAAATCAAATGAGAGGAAAACACTCTATGATGACATATTGAAAGAAAGAAATATAAAAATCTATTTTTTCTTTTGATGAAAATGAAATTAAACATTTCATTCTATTATTCTGCTGCATCACATGGCAGCATATGATAACATAAAAAGTTGAAACCAGTTAAATAACATGTTTTATTTTCAGCTTAATCATTTTGATATTTAGCCCTTCCGCACTCAACTTCTCCAGTGGTGAGTGCACAGAAGGGTTTGAGACTCATGACAAAAGCCATTACTGATCTCACACTGTCTCTCTCTCACACAGAGATGAATGGCCTTTTACATCCTCTCACACCTACCATTGTGACAACTGTGCTTATCGAGCTAAAAACAACCTGAGTATATGAGTTTCTATGTGAGGCCACTTCTGAGGGTCTCTAACCCAGGGTCGCTCTGTCATGGATAGGTTCTGAGAGAGCACTTCAATCTGTATAATGAGCTGTTCAAACACACTTCATTTATATAACATTCAAATGAGACAACACAGTCAGTTTGTTCATTTGACTATAATAAACCTGCACTTTCAGTTTGTTGTTGCTAGTTTTTCCTAACTACTCTCTAAAAAAATAATTTAAAAAAACATTAAAATATGGTTAATTAAGGAAAAAAGTAAGGCACAAATTTGATTGATCAGTATTTTGAACCTTTCGCAGACTAGTTTTGTTAAACGCTAGCAAAAGAGACAGCACTGCTTCAATAAATGTGTAATGAATCTAATCATCTTAGTAATCACTGCTTAATATGAACAATACGTCCTTGTTACAAAGTAACAAAGCTTTATTAAGCATTACTTTAGCTGTTGTCCTGGATTTGACCTTTGTTGATTAAAATTAGATTGAACACAATCAGGCATACAAGTGTTACAAAAGCACTGCAGTAATTGCCAATTAAGACTTTCTTGAGGAGCAGGTGTGCGGAGCACAACAACGAGTAAATCCAGTCGGCGTCGTGTATGATGCCGTTGTTAATTCCCCGAGCTGTGCTGCTGTGTGTTTGAAGCGTACGGGGAGGATCTCTGGTCATTATAGACTGAGGTGTTGTCTTGGCATTTGGGAATTCTGCTGAAGTAGTCGATTTAGCTCAGAGTGACCCGAGAACTTCACCATACCTCTTCATATCCCGGTCTCTCTCTTCACTTTTGGTTTATTCACAGGTCATCTTTATTTATTGTTTGTTCATACTTGTCTTAGTTTCATTTTAATACATTTTTTGTTATGATTATTTTCATACCACCACCATCATGAAGGATCTCTTTGCTGCTCGGCTGTCATTCATCTTAATTGTTCAGTAGCGCCATCCAGCGGAATATGATCTGTCTCTGTTTTTCCTTCAACTTCTTTCTCTCTCTCCTCGCTCTTTCACTCTTTCCTCCAAATTTCAGTGTTATAGTGTGTGATAGTAAAAAATGAGCCGTCTTTAACAGGGGGAGCTAAGGTTCTTTTGATTGAAGTGAGTGATTTTCACAAGCGCACCTGCGTAAAATTGATGATGATGCTGTTGAAATCATTTATTACAACTTTACTAAGATGAATATGAGCTGTGTTTTCTCATCATGCAAATGCAGGCGGATAATAAGGCCTCTCTTTCTCCGGAGACAGAAAGCGGGGGAACTTTTCCATCTTTCCCTCCATTTTTCCCCCTCCTCATAGTTTCTGGTTTTGCTCCAATGAAAAAGATATCATTTCTTTCTCTCCGCAAAGTGCGGCGAGCGCTCTGTCATCTTCGACCACTGCATTAGGTGATAGGCAGACAAAAGGAGAATGCATTATCGTCGGCGAGGATCAGATTGGGAGCGCCGCAGCTGAGGCCTATCAATCATCTGTCATGAGGACTCAGGAAAAGCACGCTTCGGATTTCACATCGACTGATCCTGATCGTTGCGAGCAAGCTCGTGTGCTGTACTTTGCATGACCCAACCTGTAAACATCATCCAACAAAAACAGCACCTGTCACTTTCTTCAGGCACCGAGGCACAAAAAAACATTCGCTGCGGGAAATGTGCACATTCAACAAAAGCGCAACTTGGTATTCGGATCACTTTAGAGTTCAATTTGTTCTGTATTACAGCTCCAACTCAATGTGTGGTGATTATAGTGTCATTGTCTCTTCGTTTGTTTGTTTGTTTATTCATTTTCTATATGAGACTTCCTCATTCCTCAGCTTCAAGTTAATTTAGATGCCCTGCTGAGGTGCTCCTATTCCACTTCCAATATTAAAGACACACCTCATCATGTTGAGCTGCCCTTACTGCAAAAAGGAGAAAAACGAATGAAAGAGACAGAGAGAGAGAGAGAGCGGATACTCGTCAGCTGAGGTTAGCGTGAGCGCTTCGGCCAGGAAAACAAATGAATTTGATTACAAATGCACTACAGAAAAAAAATCATTAGTCCAGGCGGGTGGAACCGCACAGATTTGGAATACAAAAAGGACATTAAAATGGCCTCAGCAAGACAACCAATCTGAAAATGTAAATGTGTGCAAGAGACAGTTACAGACTGTAAGTAATTACCTGAGAGAAAAGAGGCAAGCAGAAAGGTTTACATTAAAGCACTAAAGCATTAAAGAGTTGGTCATTACACCATAGCGGAGGTTAAAGATAGGCTTTCTGATAATGTTTCACACTTGGCTCCATTGGAAATGAATACAAAACATTTTTTAGCAAAATATTCAAATGGGATTCCTATTTATCTTAAAGGGTTAAAAATGTGCTAACTAAATTTGTATCGTTGTTTTATATACATAAATGTTAAAATGTTTGTAACTATTTTTTACGCAACTATTCGTTTTTACATAATATATATATATATATATATGTGTGTGTATATATATATATATATGTGTGTGTGTATATATATATATATATGCAAAATTTGTTTATATTTAAATATATGGGAACACTTTAGTTTAGGGTCCAATTCTCACTATTAACTAGTTGCTTATTAGCATGCGTGTTACTAGGATATTGGCTGTATATTAGTATTTATAAAGCACATATTAATGCCTTATTCTGCATGACCTTATTCTACATCCCTTAATCCTACCCAATACCTAAATTTAACAATTACCTTACTAACTATTAAAAAGCAGTAATTAGAAGTTTATTGAGGCAAAAGTCATAGTTATTAAGAGTGAGAATTGGACCCTAAACTAAACCATATATATACATAAAATTTTATATAAAATACAGATTTTTGGTTACAGTTTATTTTAAGGTGTCTATGTTAGTGTTAATTATTAATTTAAGTATTGAAAAAAAATATATATATATATATATATATATATATATATATATATATAGCTCTTTATTTAATTTGTGTTGCTGATTTAATTATAACTATAAATTATGCATAACTACATGCAATTAATCCTAAACCTAACCCTGACCATATAGTAGAGCTGCATGACTAATCGTTAAAAAAATCGCAATCTCGATTCAAACATCCACGTAATCTTATTCCTAAATGACAATGATTCATCTTTGTCTGTTAAACAGTTGACAAAATCACACTGGAACTTTCAAATCTGTGTTTGTGCTGCCACTTACCCAGAGAGAGCAGTTGTAATGTATAAGTATGAAACAACTTCACAAACCACACAAAGTATTGTTATTTCTGTGTAAGAAATATTCAAATTATCACAGAAGTACTGAGATAAAAGTTTATAGTTCAGATATAAACACTGATGTCTACGATAGCGGTCACTACCTTTTTAAAGTAACTTGGCGCTTCAAATAACGATTGTATCGATTACATTGTTAGGTGGTGACAAATGACTTTTAAAAATGTATTTGTCATTGAATCATTCGTTCAAAAGATTTGACGCTGAATCATCCAGTAATGAAACAAGAAGAATTTATGAGTGACTCATTGAATCATTCATTTAAACCTTTTTTTTTTTTTTTCAAATAATTCATTCAAATGAATTTAAGATTTTTTTTAAAAAATAGACTGCAGCAATATAATTTTACAGATCCTCATTACGTTATTTTCTTTAGCTGTTTGTTCAGAATCGTGAGAATCGCAACCTCTATTTAAAAAAATAATAATAATCCAGAATCGTGTAGCTCTACCAGATAGTAAGTACATGTAGTTAATTAATATATATATATATATATATATATATATATATAAAGTATAACCATAATTCAACAATCCAACAAGTTAATCAGAATCAATTACAGTGCATACAAGATATGCATTAAGTTGCTGAAAAAATAAACCCCTTAAATCTATATTGTTCCTAAGCTGATGATATAGTTTTTAAAATGAACACTAGATTGAGGAGCCATGCAGAGCAGTGCCGCGGTCTACGACATTGAGCAGTAACTCATTGAAAGGGGGCTGAGCACTTGTAATCCTTAATATTAGCAGGACAAGATCCTCTTTATCTGTGAGCCAATCACCCTTGTGCTCTGACAGCTTATTGTGCATTTTTCTCTCTCTGTGAAGAGACGCAGTTTCAACTCATCCATCTCACACAGCATGGGGTTAAGACTAATCATACATGGTCTAGTGCTTAGTCACAGTCCGATATCCTCCACTCTCAGGGAAAAAAATGGTAAAAAAGCTGTCACTGGGATGGTACCCTTTAAAAAGGTTCTAATATGTACCATTTAAGTACAAATATGTACACTTTTGGTACCAATATGTACCTTTAAGTTACTAATATGCACTCTTTAGGTACAAATGTGTACCCTTTAAAAAAGGTACCGTCACAGTGACAGCTTTTGTACCTTTATTTCTGAGAGTGTCCCATGAACTGTTCAGCACGTAACTTTGTGAGTTAAAATTTTCTGAAGAGACTTATATTATGAACAGATTGAATTTAGGCTTATATTCATATATAAACATTCATCAACTCACACATCAGTTGTGGTAAACAGAAGCTCAAGCATGTTCGCTTGACGCATGCAAGAACCAATGAGGTTCATTCTCATGTGTTACACAGCACGTTTGAGCTTCTGCAAAAGGTTTGTTCTTGCGCGTCAAGCAATTTTGGTTGAGCTTCTGTTTATGTTCACTGATCAATGTTTATATGTGAATAAAAGCCTAAATTAAATCTGTTCATCATATAAAGTGATCGTGTCTCTTCAGAAAATTTGGACTAAACTGCTCAATTCATATGGATTAGTTTTGCAATCTCTTTATGCACTTTTTGAATCTTCAAAGTGGTAGTTGCGTAGCTATGGAGGGACAGAAAAGCTCTCAGATTT
This sequence comes from Ctenopharyngodon idella, assembly GCF_019924925.1. Classification (NCBI taxonomy): domain Eukaryota; kingdom Metazoa; phylum Chordata; class Actinopteri; order Cypriniformes; family Xenocyprididae; genus Ctenopharyngodon; species Ctenopharyngodon idella. The sequence continues at coordinate 17,571,543 of NC_067226.1, forward strand.
CATCAAAAAGATCTTTATTTGTGTTCCAAAGACGAACGAAAGTCTTAAGGGTTTGGAATGACATGAGGGTGAGTAATTAATGACAGAATTTTTATTTTTGGGTGAACTAACCCATTCAGCATAATACTAACACTGCCAAGGCCAGGAAATGCAACGAGGTAATTATTTGATCAAGGATACAGTAAAAATAGTAATGTTGTGAAATACTACAATTTAATATAACTGCTTTCTATTTTAATAAATTTAAAAATGTAATTTATTCCTGTGATGGCAAAGCTGAATATTCAGCATCATTACCCCAGTCTTCAGTGTCACATGATCCTTCAGAAATCATTCTAATATGATGATTTGCTGCTCAAGAAACTTTATTATTATTATCAATGTTGAAAACAGTTGTTCTGCTTGATACTTCTGTGGAACTATTTTTGTGTATTTTTTTCCAGGATTCTTTGATAAACAGAAATATTAAAATTCAATTATTTGAAAAAAAAATCTCTTTAAACATTATAAATTTCTTTAATATCACTTTTGTTCAATTGTAACCACCCTTGATGAATGAAAGTACTAATTTCTTTCAACAATAATAATAATAATAATAATAATATAAAAAATGCTGACCCAAAACTACTGAAGGTGTCAATCTATTATCGACAGGATTTTTTTTTTTTTTTTTTAAGCAGTTCTTTGGATGCAATCTGTGTTCGATTTAGGAAGCATCTAAAATGAGGAGAAATGTAAAATGTTCAGGGATTTTCCATCACTTCACCCAACTTCCTCTCTTTCACTCTCTCCTCTGAGATATTTAATTTACCAGTGTACGATAGTCTCTCTCTCTCTCTCTGTATATCTTTTTATTCTCCATTTCCCAAGTTCTCCTCTTTTCTTTTCTTTTTTTTTTTACGCTTTTTTCTGTCTTCTTATCAGGATAATAAAAGGATCTTAAAAGTGTCTGTACAGGCTACACTTTCATATGCTTCTGGTTATTGCATTGCAAATTTAGGGCCCCTCCGGAGTCCAGTAAATCCTTCAACAAATGTCTTCGAAAAAGTGTGTCTGGAGGTGACGAGACGCAGGCCTGGGAGGGATGAGGAGAAAATAGACTGCAGTGCTGGAAAATGACTTTTCCCTTTTCTCGCTCTGATTCTTTCCTTCTTTTTCTCCTTTTTCCACTCTCTCTCTTTCTCATTGGCTCTCATAGATCATTAGTAGGTTTTAATTAAAGGTTGGAGGATTAGGCCAGTTAGCCACAGTCTTTTGTATTTTTTTTTTCTTTGTTTTTTTTCTTTCTGTACTCTCTCTTTCTCTTTTCTTCTTATCTATGCTCCAGGTTGTGCTGCTATTTAAGGAGCTGATTGAGGAAGAGGATGTAAATACAGTGGGTGTGAAACTCGTGTGTGTGTGTGTGTGTGTGTGTGTGTGTGCGCGACTCAGGTAAGAATTCTTGGCACTGTGTGGAATAAGCGGCCCTCGATATTAAGGCAGCGCTGTGATCAAAGACATCCACCCACATGGATTCAGATCTAAAGGAGCTGGTTCCCTCTGGGTGAAGCTGACTGCAGGGGAGACCCTCACTCCGAGAGTTAAGAGCTGAACGAAAGCTGCCGTCAGATCAGCGCACGCCCGCAGGGGGTCTCACCTCAATCGCTTCCTACTGTGTTCACCTGGGGGCAGGTGAAGTCACAGAACTACCCTTAAAATGCAAATCCAGATCATTCTTATACCTAGCATACTTTATATACGTTATATAAATATTTACATAATATTTGCTTCTTCCATTGTCCATATAATGAGGCATGCAGAACATTCTACTAGGAAGGGCATTTAACATTAAAACTACATTGTTTCTACATTTCATGCCAGTGAATTGCAGAGCTTTTGCAAACATATCCACATCGCTATAATCAGATGCTTTCTAAACAGCTGCTTTCTCACCACTGTCATTTTTGATGTGTTTATTTATTTATTTATTTTTTTGACCTATTCATCTAAACATTGCTCTCAGCAATGTGGACAGTGTCGGGATGTTCGTTAACAGTAAATCGCTGCAAAAATATTTAAAACTTCTTTTTACCCCTAAGTGAAGAATGAAAGAGAACTTTGCCATGCGTATATCAGGGCACATTCGGTCTCTCGTACGTTACATGTACACAAGCTCACATTCACTTAAGGGCCACCGGTGTCGCTGATAACAAGGGTTTCTGAATTCTACATCTAGCACCTTTCGCTAGTCTTTTTTCATTGACAATTACAACAAAAACAACATCAATAATAATAATAAAGTGTTAGTAGTAGTAGTAGTAGTAGTAAAATTTGTAGTATTATTATTATTATTATTAAGAAGTAGAAAAAAGAAAAAAAGAAGCATTATTCAATGTGTTGATGTAATTTCAACTGAAACAGGAAGATAGGGCAGGATATATCGAACAGCCCCACCCCTTTTTAAAAATAGCCTATAGCATTTTGTTTATATCACAGCTCGGCAAAAGCCGCTGAGCTCGGTAAAGCTTTGGTTTCCTTCTAATCTCTAACCGTTTCACCTCCTAATCTCCTCTATATCGCTTTAAAATGCAGCATTCTGTGCAGAATTCAAATGGGTCCGGTACTTTTTTGTGGTCTGTGGCGACTCACGCATGTGATCCGCTCTGTGCTCTCGTGTCTCTGTACCAGAGCAGACTGTTCTCGCACTGCGGCAGTTCACGTGACAAACAGGACTTCATTTACGTCAATGGAAAGCATATTTACACTGTCTGAATCGTTCCCTGTCCTCTATATACTGCACTATGTGCCATTCACCATGTAGAAACTAGTGAATGTGTGAACAAGTGACCGATTTCAGCCGCAGCTTCAGCGTCTGTTTATAGTTCAGAAGGGGGCGGGACTTCAGATTCTAGAGAGCATTTGATTGGATAGAAGATCTGATGAGAAGCTGAAGTGCGTGGTGATGTCATGAAAATCTGTGATCCATTTTAGCAGAAGTGAGAGACTAAGTTTTGAATACTTATATCTCCTAAATGTGAATTTTGTCATTGTTTTGGAACACACCAGCTTATTCATAACCTTAAGGCTAACATATTAATACTAAAAGCTAAAAAACTTTTGATTTCAGAAGCATTATTATTATTATTATTATTATTATTATTATTATATTTCTGTATGACTGAATCGACCAGGCTACACTAGGTAATAATTTTTCAGGGTCGGATCAGGTATAAATAGAATTTTTTTCTTTAAAAAAAACAAACAAAAAAAAAGCACATTGTTTCTGAGAAAAGTTTCTGAGATTTTGAGAAAATACACTTTCAAACTTTCAAGAGCTGATTCAAAAACACCTCTTTAGCTCTCCCTCTCTCTCTGTCTCATTCTCGGTCTCAATGTGCTGTGAGTGCCGTCAGAATGCAGGTGCGAATGACAGTGCAGTATGGCAACGTTTGATGGCCTTGACAGCCTGTCAGAGGGAAATCACTGCCACATGGCTCTCTTTCTTTCTTGCTCTGTCTCTCTCTCACTTGCTCTTTTTCTCCTTCTCTCTCTGACTGGTTGAAGGGTTGACCCTTTCAGCTGGCCCCGCTGGTCACGTCATCACTGTCTCTCTCTCGCTCTCGCTCTGACAGAAGACATGAGCCACTGGACACGCCAGGGACCGGACAGGTGAGGCCCACTGCACACACACAAACACACAAAAAGAACACACACAACTCACACAAGCTGCTCATACAGACAGACACACACACGCACGCACGCATCTTTTGGCTTTCAGACTTTTAACCCTCATGTTTTGTTGAAATTGACTTCTACAGTAAGTTTGGACTCTATGAGATGAGATGACAAGTGTAAAACTTAATATATAATATAATATAATATAACATATCAAATAAAATAGCAGAAGTGGTTCTCTAAATTGTGCATACCAATCAGAAACAAACATGTTAACATTCATGTTTTGTATCTGGGGTGTCTGAAACACCAAACTAATGTTTGGGCAGTTAAAATGTGTTATCAAGTTAAAAACTTAGTTTATAACCAATTAAGAAAAGTGATGTAGCATCAACCAAAAACTTGTATTCGAGCTATTAAAATAGTCTTGGGTTGAGAACAGAGCATGGGGGTTAAAACACTCAAACACACATAGCAACACGTCCCGCCCCCTGTGTCTGTCTGAGCAGCTGGGAGGGATGAGCAGTAAAATGGCAGAGCTGACTGACGTTTGTAGCAGAACATCCTCTGGCTGCACGAGCTGACAGACAGACAGGTAAAGCACAGACAGAACCGCAGTCTACAGCACTGATAGACAAAGAGGGAAAAGAGGAAGCGTTTTAGGGAGTTACGTTTGGACATGGAGCAACAGGAGATGAGATGTGTCTGTCTCTGATAGAGATGATGGAATTGCCACTTGCTGTGACAAAATGAGAGGATTAACGTCATGTTTTGCACATGTGTTTAATGTGCATGTGTGCGTGTTCAGAAACAAGACATTCCTCAGAGCAATGACTTGGGCCCCCCACAGAGAAAGGAACATCCACTGTCAAGGTCTTTTTCACCATGGTAAAAGCATAAGAAAAGGTGCTAGATACAGCTTATACACCTCTTTCAAATAAATTACACAGGCTTTTCTGAGTGCTTAATATCATTCTGTACACAGTTTTGTGTATTTTAGTTTATTTACAGGAGAGACAACTGTATTTTACAACTGAATTTATGCCTGAAAATGGAAGAAGTGACAACTATATTGAAATTAAATGTGTATACTATGTATGGTTGTTAAATAAATAATTAAAAGTATTAAACAGTGCATCTCTGTCAACAAAACTTTTCAGTAACACTTTATTTTAGGGTCTTTTAACTAGTTGCTTATTAGCATGCATATTAATAGAATATTGGCTATTTATTAGTACTTATTAAGCTCATATTAATGCTTTATTCTGCATGACCTTATTCTACATTCTTAATCCTACCCAATACCTAAACTTAACAACTACCTTACTAACTATTAATAAGCAGTAAATTAGGAGTTTATTGAGGGAAAAGTCATTGTTAATAGTTTTTATGTTCCCTATACTAAAGCGTTGCCAACTTTTCAGATGATAATGTACTGCTATGTATTGCTCTGGTCAAACAGTACAAAAAAAAACAAAAAAAAATACAACAACACAGAAACAAATATGCTAAATAGTTGCAAATGTGAGACAACATCACCATGTATAATTACATGTATGATTTAAAATGCATCACTAAGCATATATTTTATTGTATTAACCAATAACAGCTGGTAATTATGCAGGTATTATTACTATACCAGAAACTTCAAGACAGCCATAAATTCACGAAAAATGTTGCTGGGAAAAGTATGCCAAAACATTATTGACTAATTCTAGCCAATAATTTTACTTAAACGGGATAGTTCACCCAAAAACAAATATTTGAGCACACTGGTATGGTTATGATTATTTTCATCATTACAAATTCAGGTGTGACTCCTGCACTCAGTACACGAACAAAACAATATTCTAGTGCAGGAATAGGTAACGTTGGTCCTGGAGTGCCGCTGTCCTGCAGAGTTTAGCTCCAACCCTGAAAAAAAAAAAACTGAAAACTTTTTATGCATTTTGGCCATTCATTTACACGACAACAGCGTTTTGGTGGCCTGAAATGAAAACTTTTGAGAACGGGTTTCAAAGTGCAAGTTTTTGAAAACGGTCTCCGTTGTAACAACAAAAATGTGAATCTGTTACAACGATGACGTCATGCACATGCGTATTACATGTTCAGTCTATAGTGTTTCATCGCCATCTAATGGCCTTCGTATGAATGGGGATCATTTTGACAATGGTGACATCTGTACGCTGAAAACTCAATGGAAAAACTTCTCCATTTTAAGCATATCGTTGTCGTGTAAACGAACCCTTAGTAATCCTGAAGACACTGATTAGCTTGTTCAGGTGTGTTTGATTAGGGTTGGAGCTAAACTCTGCAGGCACTCCAGGACCGACGTTGCCTATCCCTGTTCTAGACGATTCACTCCAGCATTTAAATGTGTTTGACATAAAAAAATAAATAAATAAATAAAACCTTTGCAGTGTGCACAAGACCACAATCTCCAAAAATAGCCAAAAACACCTGACAAAAACAAAAACACTTCATTGTTCAGATCACCAGGGCAGTACACAGTCCCTCTCCCTGATAAACACACTCATCAAACAACCCTCTCAAAGCATGAAGGGATGAATTATACACCGCTCTCATAATCCGGAGGTCACAGTGGTATTGAACTTGATTGAAATGAATGAGAAAATTAGCCTGCAGTCACTGTGATTCCTGCCTTTGAAGCACCTCAGTCCTATTGGCAGCCTCACAATCAGAGCTACAGATGTCCGTCTGTCAAAGTGCCTGGAGCTGCTGCGTACTGGCTGAGGGCGGACAGACAGGAGGTTGGATCTGCGCAATATTTCTGAACAGATGACAGAGGTGAATTATTCACATTGTTATGGAGGCCCCCCTCTCCTCCTTCATAAATCTCCCTCTCGTGATGGAAACAATGGCAGATCAGGGAGAGGGGGAGTGATACCTGCTTCTCTCCCAGTTTAACAAAGACCATCTAGCATGAGAAAATTCAGAAAGCAGCGATAGTACCAGGATGTTGCATGTGGATAGATAATCCCACGATATTAGCCACTGACACAGTCATTGACTTCTTGAGGTAATTTTAGGAGGTATTAATGGAGCTTGACTGCAGAGCAAATGGAACATTTCATTTTTGGAAAACAGGTGAAGCAGCAGAGACAGGGTTAAGTTCCTGCCTCATGTACTCGCGGCCAGAGGCTGTTTGTTTCTTTTTAAAATGGGCGACGCGCCATATGTGGAGGTCATTAGTCTTGACAAAAAAAGAAATACTGTCCTTCACTTATTATAAAGGACAATGTGTCAATGAGGAAATTAACTTTTTCACTGTCACACTTTTTGTGTCCAAAGGACCTTGACTTTTTCCTCTGTTGCACTTTCCAATAAATAGGACAGCTTTTGTTTGTAATATAGGAGAAACATGTCTCCACTACTGCTGGCCACTAGACTAATCAGTGAGAACAATGCAAAGGGCATGTCTGATAAAGTATGTTTAAAAGCCATATTTTTAAAAAAAGAAGAATTCCAAAATATGCATGTTAATTTTATAATATATATATATATATATATATATATATCCCTCTGTCCATCTATTATCTATTAACTTTTTAAAGTAAAAATAGCTCTGTCATTCATCTTTCCATTAATTGCAATGTATGCTGTATATTTTGTAGTTGTTCTATATTATTGTATATCTGTGTTTGTCTAAACAGACGGATGGATGGATGGATGGACAAACAGATGCAGGGATGGATGGATGGATGTATGGATGACAAACAGATGCAGGGATGGATGGATGGATGGATGGATGGATGGATGAACAGAAACAGATACAGGGATGGATGGATGGATGGATGGATGAGCAGACAAACAGATACAGGGATGGATGGATGGATGGATGGATACAAAGCGAGATATTTAGAGACAGACAGATAGAGAGACACAATTGTAAAAGCCCAACATTACATTTCACAGATCTGTTTACTCTGTTTAGCTTCTTTTTTTTTTAAATCTTTCAGTAAAGATGTGACTGCTGACAAAACAAACCTACACATTTCCCACACATCTCCCCATAGTAATCTCGCCAGCGACTCATCAGCGCATCAAATGTTCCCGAGCTCTCTTCTCTCCACTCATTCTTAGCAACAATTACCAGTGGCTGATAGACGCGGACCCCCTCTACAGAGCGGCCCTCACTGTAGATTGCCAATTTGGACGTTTGTTTCTCGTCTCCTTTTCTTTTACTCATTGTTCTCCTCTCAGGCCAGGCTACTGTCAGGGGGCTTGCAGGAGGCTGTGGTTCTGGGGCCCGGGCCCTACAAGAACGAAAGGGTGTCAAAACACATGGACCAGACCATTTATCATGTAATCTGGAGAGTGAATGGACGGGGCACTATCAGCAATCTGCTATTGATCCGTTGCAGCAGGCCTGCTATTGTTCATCTGAGGAGCAGGACTGGCACACAGCATTAATGAAAGAAACTAAACAATGCATAGCAATCAGAGACACAGATTCACAGGCTTGGCAAGAGATGGGGAGAGAAACAGGAAGAGAAAGACAAGAGGAAAAAGTTTAAAAAGAGAAAGTTTGGGGTTATATGGGTGACTGTGTGTGAGCGTGTGTGTTATGAGAGAGGCGGTTAGAAATTCGATCGCATTCTCTTGTCAAGCAACAGCCATGACTAAGAGCGACCTGAGGAGCGGACCCTGATCCAGCCCAACATTTTTAAAGACCTTTTTTTAAAGAGTCATTTTTTTTTTAAATGACTTTTATAAACAATACAGCGTACAATATGAGCTTTTATACACACATACAAAAGTTTGCCGTCTTTTTTAAAGAGAAAGACTTTTTTTGTTGTTTTTGACATGCTCACAGATGTTTCATTTTGTTTGCTCAAAAATACAGTAAAACAGTAATAATGTTAAATATTACATATTGATATAATTCCTTTCTATTTTAATATAATTTAAAATGTAAAATATTCCTGTGATTCCAATGAGTGCTTACCAGAACAAACTAAACGCTGGATTTTCAAAAGTATGTGAAGTTTGTGGCTCCATTGTTGCAGTAATCTTGCACAATGTTCTTGAATGAATAATTTATTTGATGCACGCCGGTCTGTTATTGTAGGGACATCGACTTTTAAATTTTTTAGCCTTTAAACATGACACGGAACAAAACGAACTGTGATTGGTTGCTATACATGTCAGTGCTACATATGTCCTTTTGGGCGGTTCATGGCCAATGAAAGCTGTGATAGAGCTTCTGCCGTAGGTCTGGCTACGCGAGACTATTTGACTGTAGTTGAACTATTGTTAAGTAATTAGCTAGCTAGCTATAGTTACAGTAAATAGTAAAAAAAAAAGATAGCTAAACAACACTCTAGTGCTACTAAAAGTGGCTAAACTGTAGCTTTCCATGCTACACAAGCTAATCATACAGTATATCATCATGACAAGCTAGTTTTAAAATAGCTTCTCCAGCAAGGGACCAAATTATTAAGCTGCTTTATCCATCGTCTCCATCTCTAATAATGTGAAACTGACATTTTAGACTTTGTCATACACAGCCCAGACAAAACATTTATCTCTTGTATCCATATTCAAGCACCACTGAACCTTGCTGCATTTCAGCAGAGGGCAAAGGAGGAGACAGAAGCATTTCTTTTGAATGTTATTCTCCTCTACGAGTGAAGTGTGAAATCAAAAAGTCCTCTTTATCTCAGCATGTTGTCCTGTTGTGTTTTAAGGCTGTGGTTTGTCACAAATATGAAGGCAGATAGACGGATCAGAGAGAGATGCAGTGGAGGCTGAGGTGTCAGACTAACTGTCTATTGATGATAGAGGAGAGGCATTTTCTTTCTCTCTTCCCTCGTAAAGCTGTGCGATTGCCCATAGCATCACCATCTGTTGGTGACTGTAGGGTGAAACAGTAAACACTCTGCCTTGTGTGTGTGTGTGTGTGTGTGTGTGTGTGTGTGTGTGTGTGTGTAGGAGGGAGATAAAAATGGGAGCGATTCCAAACCTTTCACCCCTTCTCCTCTGTGATGAGTGACTGAAGCAGAAGCTTGCATGTAATGGACCCAATATTTATCAATTAATCCATCTGCATGTTCAAACCGAATTCTCTGTGAGCAGTCCAACATAGCCCTGTGCTTTAACAAGACTTATCAAAATACATTTTTAAACAGCCACTGCTGCAGTTTCTCTCTCCCTTGCTCTCTGCCATTCATCTGTCCTTCTCTTTCTCTAATCCGCTTCATTTTATCGCTGCTATTTGGACAGCACTGGCAGAGTGACATTTGAGTGAGTGTGACCCATAGGGTGCCTGGAGGTGTGTTTCTATGTGTGTGTAGTAGAGAAGCAGGAGCAAGTAGATAAAGCACTCGTGTAGCGACCGTGTCATGTAATTCCCCTTTAATATGGTCGAGGCTGATTCCAGCGAGTCTAGATCCACACAGGTCTCCTGAGACCTGATGTCAGTATCCAGCAGGAGCTCAGTACAGACACTGCCACTGAGATACACACCTCTGCAACTCTGACTGCATGTCATTCTGTGGGTGTGTGTGCATGAGAGAGCGTCTGCACATAAACATGCAGCAAAACAATCATGCGTTTCATATGAATTCGTACAATCACTTCAACATTAGAAGCTGACAACACACACAGATGGCCCACAGTCTGATTCATACTCCTCACAACAATGGCAAGCACCTGGCAAAAATCACAAGCTTCAATCTGATTGGCTGACTTCAGAAAACTTCCAGGAGTCAAGGTGAGCATGTTTTTAAAGTCTGCCTAGAAACATGTCATGTTTACATGATAGCAGGCAGCCACAATGTGCAGTGACTTTTGTTTGAGGCTCTTAGGAGCAAATAACCAAGAAGTCTATAAGCAGAATGTATATTCTACTTTATATCTTTGTCTTATAAGACTGCACAATGAATCAAAACACCATCACAAAAACAATTTGGCCTTGCACATTCACTTGCTTTAAAGTGAAAGTGCAGCGCGTTTTGTCTGTATTCTTCTACTCCGCAAATGTAATATGTACTCCTTTCACACAAACTCAATCTCATAATGGTTGTATCTCTCTATTAGTGTTACTGGATCTTAGTGCTGCATTTGACACTATTGATCACAATATTCTTTTAAATAGACTTGAAAATTATGTTGGCATTAGTGGAATTGCATTGTCATGGTTCAAATCTTACTTATCTGAACATTATCAGTTTGTAGTAGTAAACGAAGAGATGTCATATCGATCACAAGTTCAATATGGAGTACCGCAAGGCTCAGTACTAGGACCATTGCTGTTCACTCTGTACATGCTACCCTTGGGAGATATCATTAGGAAGCATGGCATTAGTTTTCACTGTTAAGCTGATGATACTCAGCTCTATATTTCTTCGCACCCTGACGAAACTTACCAATTCACAAAATTAACAGAATGCATAGCTGATATAAAAAATTGGATGACCAGTAATTTCCTACTACTAAATTCAGAAAAAACAGAGATTCTAATTTTTGGACCAAAAACTTCTTCACGTAATAACCTAGAATACTGTCTAACACTTGATGGCTGCTCTGTTAAGTCTTCGTCGTCACTTAGGAACCTGGGTGTGCTCTTTGATACCAATCTTTCATTTGAAGGCCATGTTACTAGTATCTGTAAAACCGCATTCTTCCATCTTAAAAATATATCTAAACTATGACATATGCTCTCAATGAAAAATGCAGAACAGTTAGTTCATGCGTTCATGACCTCAAGGCTAGATTACTGTAACGCTCTACTGGGTGGTTGTTCTGCTCGCCTGATAAATAAACTACAGCTCGTACAAAATGCAGCAGCTAGAGTTCTTACTAGAACTAGGAAGTATGACCATATTAGCCCAGTTCTGTCAACACTGCATTGGCTTCCTGTTAAACATCGTATAGATTTTAAAATCTTGCTAATTACTTACAAAGCACTAAATGGTTTAGCTCCCCAGTACCTGAGCGAGCTCCTAATTCATTATAGTCCTTCACGTCTATTGCGATCTCAGAATTCAGGCCAGCTGATAATACCTAGAATATCAAAATCAACTGCAGGCGGTAGATCCTTCTCCTATTTGGCACCTAAACTCTGGAACAATCTTCCTAGCATTGTTCGGGAAGCAGACACACTCTGTCAGTTTAAATCTAGACTAAAAACGCATTTCTTTAACCTGGCATACACATAACACATTATCAATTTATATTTTCAAATCTGTTAAAGGATTATTAGGCTGCATAAATTAGGTCAGCCGGAACCGGGAACACTTCCTATAACACCTGATGTACTCGTTACATCAGAAGAAGAATGGCATCTACGCTAATATTAGTCTTTCTGGTTATCCCGAGGTTCACCGTAGTCAACCGGATCCAGGCCGTATCCAGGTGAGACCAAGGACCTGCACCTTGACACGACCACAACGCAGCCCTGAAGTATCAGCAGAGATTGAGTCAACTAGATCATCCACTCTGAGGGCCTCATCGACACGACAGCCACGACACAGTTCCTCAACAGCCGTGATGAATACAATCCTCAATTGGATGGAACTGGAATAAATACTTTGAATGTTGCGATCCTGTCAGACTTATGCTAGCTACCTGAATCGTAACAAAGCACTGTTGGCCAGAGGAGAACTGGCCCCCCGACTAAGCCTGGTTTCTCCCAAGGTTTTTTTTCTCCATTTAAACACCTATTTGTCACCTGATGGAGTTTGGGTTCCTTGCCGCTGTCGCCTTTGGCTTGCTTAGTTGGGGACACTTGACATTTGACTTGACATTTCATATTCAACAGTGCTTTGATCTGCCTGCATTGACACTATTCTTTTAAGAGCTGCTGTGCAGCCAAATAATGTACCAGTTATCAATGTAAAGCTGCTTTGACACAATCTACATTGTAAAAAGCGCTATATAAATAAAGGTGACTTGACTAATGAGGTCTGGTTTGCTCAAATACTATTACACATTATCTGACTCAGGGGTTTTAAACAGACCACCATATACTGTATTTATTTCAAATAGTTCAATAGTTGACCCGGAGAGAAAACTTGCTGACTTTACTCACCCAGGTTATAACTACTTCCCAAATTTTTTTTAAAGAATTTTTGTAAAAAAAAAAAAAAAAAAAAAAAAAAAGTATTATTATTATTTTTCCCCCATACTCATTACTACAAAAAATTGATAATCATTATTCTATATTATCACCAAATACTTGATTCAATCTTTTTGACAACTTGTCTTGTTTAAATGACCAGGTTTTGTATTTATTTTTGGAACTGATTGATCGTAGGCCTCATTGATCTGAGCTTTTATTTGTGGGTAATTTTGGCAATACTGAATAAAATGTAAAAATATTCTGTACAATTTACCACACAAATGTTTAACCAGGAAGTTTGTTTTGAAATGCTTTAATCTTGTACAAAATGGCACAAACGCACACACTTGTGGTGTTCCGGGTCAAAAATGACAGGCCTACAGAAAATAGCTTATAAATTGTGTGCATATTTTTGAAACTGACTGATTATAGACATTATTGATCTGGGCTTATACTGGTCAAAAATGACCATCCATTGAAAATGATTGAAAATAAGAGAAACATTTAGTGTTCAGGAGCATGTTCATCTTGTTGCAAAGATAAAGTCCTCAGATCTGTGTATGTGTAAATAGATGCACACAAGCGTGTGTTCATGTAAATTACAGGCTTTCTTTTTCACAGAGATGAACATTATCCTCAGATCAATAAGGCTCAGATAAATGAGGCCTACAATCAATCATTTTCAAAAATAAATACAAAACCTATCCTAATTTAAAGAAGTTTGCATTTGATGATAATATAGCATAACAAGACATTTATAAGCAATGTTTTTTGTAGGCCAGTCATTTTAGACCGGGAACACACAAGTGTGACTGTGTTTCATTTTCTACAAAATAATAGCATTTCTAAACACACTTCCTGGATAAACACACTAGTGTGATAAACTGTGCAATTTTATTTCCATACTTCGTTGAATATTGACAAATTCAACCACAATTAATGTTTTTTTTCCACTCAAAAACTGAGGTGCATAAGCTGAGATCAATGTGGCTATGATCAATCAGTTCCAAAAAGAAATACAAAACCTGTGCTAATTGAAAGTTGACAAAAAGATTGAATCCAATATTTGGTGATAATATAGCATAATAAGTGATTTACAAGCAATTTTTAAAAGGCCAGTGCCCGTTATTTTTGACCGAGAACACAAAAGGTGTTATAGGGTTTTCAACATAGCACAAGGGATATATATATATGGTAATCCATACTCTCTCTATGATATTCTGTGTATCATGGACTGGCGTTCATCTGTGCCATTGTGGCAGCTGTGTTTATTCTGACAAAATAAGGACTGTGTTCCAGGCTTTATGTCCACATCAGCCTGCCCAAGCCCATAAACAACATATGCACGTATGTGTGTGTGTGTGTGTGTGTGTGTGTGTGTAGTGTGTGAATGTACGTGTCTGTTCATGATCTTTGCTTTTTACGTGCTCATTACAGTGGTGGGGATATCATACATTAATAATCACTACTGACAGTCTTCAACAGTGGGGCAGTCCCATAAGTCCAGAGATATTACATCTGCTGGCCTCATTTATCTTCCTGCAGCCCTTACAGTTCCTCTGTGTCCACTTCAATGCCAGCCCAGCACACGCTTAATTACGAGCACATCATAAACAGCGGCGACACACCCGGGGGCTTGGAAGGGATCTGCCCTCACCCCGCCCAGGCCCTAAACGGCCCCCTGGCTCTCTTGCATACTGAGGTGCCCAGAGAGAAGATCTGCAATATAAGGGTGTAGATTTGATGTTAAAAGACAATAAGAGTGCTCAGTCCCCAAATACTATGCATCCATTTTTTGAATGATTGCTTGCTGTGTTTTTCATCTCCAATTTCATTCCACAAGCTTGACTTCAAATGACATTTTATATTGTTTTAAATAAAAGCTTTAAACTGTAGGTGCCAAATTGTTTGTCAAAATGTGACACACCATGAGAAAAGTAATAAGGCACGACTAGCATCTTTTGATTAATGGGATTTCTGAAATATTTCTGTACACATAGTGTTAGCAGAGATTTAAAAAAGCAGTTTGCCACTGTGGTCATTTTAAAATGAACATTAGACATTTTAAACCTAAATTCAACTATGACTCCAGCAGTTATCGCGAACTTCCTGCTGATAGTTTGATGGCTTTCAACAGATTTTGAACTGACACCAGATCAGGTTTCCCTCATTTGCCAAAGCTGATAGAGTAATCTGACACCTGTAGTTAAATTTGGCCAGTTGGGTACTATCATAGTACACACTGGGAGGCTCTGTTGGTTTGTATCAACCTAAAGTCGTCTGTGACTTAATCCTCCCATCAACCACTTTAAAGGAATAGTTCACCCAGTTCACTCAGCTGAGGAGAAATTAAGGATTTCTTCATTCCAGGATTTTTCTCCATCTAATGCAAGTAAAGGGGATCAGAGTAGTCCATTTTTGACTTTGGCCCAAAATCCATATTTAGGTAGCTTAAAAGGGCTCCACAAGACTCCAGCCGACATAAAAAGTGTCTTCACTATTGAAATATATATATATATATATATTAGAGATGCACCGATACTAAATTTCTCTGCCGATACCGATTCAGAATGATATCGGCCGATGCCATGCCGATAGTTTGGTTTTCTTAAGGAAAAAAAAAAATTCTCCTAAATAATGTTGCAAACTATACAGGGGACCCTCTCATTTGGTACACTACACTAAAAGTAACAGTGACATGGTAAAAGTGACATGATGTGACGGTGGCTGCGTCCGAAAACTGGAAAATGCTGCCTTCGGAGGACACATTTCAAGGTATTAAGGCATCAAGGCACGTCCAAATTCAATGTTAGCTTAGCTTCACTTCCTGTTTCCTGAGATACCTTCATCTGATCAATTTTTGAAGGCAGCATAGATGTATCCTTCGCTGCCTTTGGTATCCCACAATCCTATGCATTCCTTTTGTGACAGTTGAGCTAGAAAAATAAAGATGGCGTCCAAAGGTTGCGTTTGCTGGTCAGTTTGTGTGTAAATGTACGTTTTTGACCAACATTTTCCACTTTTGATGTCATTTCTAGCGCAAAATTACTACTGTAGTAATTAAATATTTGTTTACTTCTCACCAAAGCTCACTCTATTTTGCTGTAGATCATTAAATGGTTACACTGCCTCAGAAGTCTGTCCGAAATCAGTTTCATGAGGTGCTCTCATGCACAAACGCTGCCTTACAAGTCATTGCCTGATAAGGCATCGAGGCATCAAGTCAGCTGCTTAGGTTTTCAGATGCAGCCATATTGTTCACAAGCTGATTTATTGACGTCTTTCCACGGTTGAAACACAAAGTGATTACATGAGACATGATACATTCCGGTAAGTTGTACTATATCTTTCATACCTTTGATGTTCATGCATGTTTTTTGAGATATAACTTGTATTGAAGAGGAAGAAAAGACTCGCGATCCGCGCAGCCGCCTGAACTGAGGCATTACAGCGATCTGACATGTCACATTTAAGAGCATCAAAACGCCATTTATTGTTTGAATTCCATGATAAAATGGACATAATTTGAAACTTTTATTCTTATCAGAAGTAACAAAGCACAAAGCTTTTTGCGATTATTGGATAGGAGGCACTACAAATAATATTTGATGTAGAAAAAACTGTATGCTGGCTTGAACTACGGGTGATTCATAGGGTCAAAAAGAGCCTGCTTTAACGTCACTATTTTTAAACTGTTAATGCATTAAAATTCAACACAAGAGTGATTTTCTTCACACACATTATGTATGAGTTGCAGTCTGAACACGTTTTTCTGCACCCTTTTGATTGACAGGATATAATCGTCCCTGATCATCGACAGTTTTTAAACAATCGGCCGATGGCCCATAGTGATAATAATAGCTTTTATCGGCCGTACCGATTGTTGGCTGATACATCGGTGCATACTGTATATATATATTAGAGATGCACCGATAAAGATGGCGTCCAAAATAGGCAAGAAGCAATGCAATATCATTGTGTCGAAATGTCGCCAGTGGCACGTTTTTCCAGTGTGCCAGGGTTGAAAACAATTCTATGTAAATGCATCAAATCATAAAACCTAACTTTTTTACTTCACCTCCATCATAGAACACACACATACACACTCAAACAAACAAACAGCCATACACATATACACATGACAATACCCCGGAACCACCTGCATTTTCTGACCTTCAAAACTTCATTGCGCTTCACTCAAAGGATCACCAAGGTGAACTGGAATTACCCAGAACACCTTGGCCAAATCCTTGGACTTACACAGATGCCCTCTGTTGCCTCCATAAGCACAGGTGAATATGTGGGTGTCCTTTAAATGTAATAGCGCATTGGTAAAAATCTGCTACACAAAGCACATTCTAAAGCTATACGTTGTCCATTAAGTATAGACTCAGCCATGCACCCACAGGTCAGGGAATCTTTTTAAAATACATCAGCCCACTGCCTCTTTCTCTTTGTCTGGGGGAGAGAGGCTGAGATGGAGAGGGGCATCTGAAGGTTGACCTGGTTGCCATTGCTCCCACTTCTCAGGTTTTCACCAGCGCTAAGGAATAAATGCAGCGCTGAGCATTATGGGTATTTGAAACTGACACAGGTGACATTGGGGGTGAGATGAATAAGTGTAGCAAGAATTAAAGGCAAAATAAGATGAATCAGCTGTTATTTGTCTTTCTTCCAGCCAGTGTGTGTATTTAAAAAATAAATAAATAAATAAATAAACAACAACAACAACAGAAGAGTCCTTCTGTGGTACATTAAACAGGTAAGCTGTACTTCACACTGAATTTTTTTTTTTTTTTTTTTTTATTGACACATCAGCTGCTAGTACATGGCAAAGGAGTCGTTTTCTCCAAGCATGACCCACTCTTCTGTGTAACAGAGAGGTTCATCTCAATAGACTTTCTCTCTCTTTGTTCTTCTCACTTCTGAGAGAAGAAACAAAGCTGACTGATTCTCTCTCTCTCTCTTAGTCTTTCTCTCTCTCTCTCTCTCTCTCTCTCTCTCTCTCTCATTCTCCCTATTGGTTGCGCAAAGCACAAAAGACCTAAGCAATGTTTGTTATGTCTATCCCCTCCCTTTTCATTGTCAACAACTTTGTTGTTTGTGTTTTGATGTTGCCTCATCTCTTTTCATCTTCTAAAACCATGCATCAGGTAACAAAGAGGAACTATCAAAGACAAGAAGGCGTTTACAAATGTTGGGGGAGATGTTTGCATGATGCATCTGAAAGTCATCGGCACTACAGCTCTATATTTTCCAGAGAGGAGGATTCAGAACTGTCTCTCACTTATAATTTCACACCCACAACACATTCAACAACAGCAACAGTTTGTACATTAAGCTTCTCAAAGTATTCTATATCACTGATATGCCACTACCAACAAACAAAATAGTACCATAAAGTGTCATGGTAATACCATGGTTTTTGAACATAGTACCATGGCAGCATCACAATATTTTTGAAGTACCTTGGAGTACCATGTAAATATCACAGTACATGAATATAGTAATCATTCATAACCATGGTATGTCTCAAACTAGGAACGCAACAATATTAAAATTCTGTATAATACAGATAACCATTTCTATGACTGAAACAATCATTTCCATGATTGAAAAACAATAAATGGCCGATATTAAAACTTGATACCATTTGCCTAAATACATTAAAAATAAAACACTTATTATTGTAAATGCTACAAGTATATTTAGGCTTACAAACTTATAATGTACAGCATACATGTAGTTATTAAAAAATAAGTTTAAGTCAGTGTTAGATAACAGCAAAAGTAATCTAAATTTAAAAAATAGAAGTGAAAATAGAAGAAATGAGCATGCACAATTAAATATCCAATATCAGCGGATCTAAATGCATTAATTTTATTTATATACCAATAACTGGATGATTTTTTTTTTTTTTAATATTGGTCGATAACCAATATGGTTGGATAAATTGTGCATTTAGCCCTGTGATGGAATGGCCACCTGTCCAGGATGTTTCCATACCTTTGGCCCAAGACACTGGATAAACTCCAGAATCCCACTGTACCTTTTTTGGGGGAATGTCTCAAAATATTACAGACCATTCAACAGACTCTACACTGTATATAGTAATAAAACATATGGTTTATATTTAAAAAAGCTGAAGTTTTAATTGTTTATTTGTTTAAAATAGGGCAATCAGGACTGCCTCTTCTCCTTGTTTTAGGGAAACATCAGTGTCACGCTAAGGATAAAGTGTCCTATGCAGGAATAACATATTTCAGCCCTCGTTTCCCCTGAAGACCAGAGACGGCAAAGACAAAGCATACAATAATTAAAGGGCCAAGCACAAAGCGTGGGATGCAGGCGCAGGGGGAAGACGATGAGAAACTCCGCATCACGTTGGCAGATAAATTCCACATACAATTATTCATCCACTGCCCATGACATGTAGATTAATGAGTCTGATAACCCAGGGCATTCCAGAGAAGTATACTCAATTCTGTTGTGTCTCGGTCTCTCCGACGCCCTCTCCTATATCCCTTTATGACTTACAAAACAAATCCCATGCTTTGGTATGCCAGGAAAACGGGGTTGAATCAATCTGGTCGCTAACGTAGGTCTTCAATGGTGTCAGGGTCGTTCCATCTCTCTGCGAGATGCCGGTATGTGATAGGTAAAGACTTATGAGAGCGACTCTGTGAAAAAAAGAGTCTTAGACCTGTGATATGTTGTGTCCCATGGTCCCATGCAAACAAGGGGGAGAGGGAGCAAGACAAGGAGAAGCAGACCCAAAAAACCCAAGCCTCCCTGGACAGTTGTAATGAATGGAGGGAGATGCTTCACAGATGGTCTTCAGAGGAGAGGATGACCTGCAGAGAAGGCTGCAAGACTGCCACAGGGGAGAGGCTGGGTCAGGGGTGGTCAAAACACTTGTGTCACAGAGGTGGTCTTCCTTTAAAAATACAGTTATTTAAGCATTAGTCATTTGCTGTGTTCCTTTCATGTCAGTTCAAAGGTAAAAGCTTACCCATGGTTGCTTCAGGTGATACTTTTTTCAGCACAAAAGTGTCCATTCCATTACTGTTTTAATGGTTCTCCAGACCGCCAAGTCAAAGTCTTCTACTTAGTTTGATGTAGATTTGAGTGCCCTACATAATTGGGCTGAGGGACTTGCCAGATGATTATGTGCACTTTGGTATCACTCATGTTGTGCCAGATTGAAACCTCAAGATCCAACTAAAAATTTTCAGTCATGTCAACACGTCACTGCTGACGAGCACTGCGCCATAAATGGACACCCAATGTTCCACAAGAGGAAAGGTCAAAAACTACTGACTTTTGTTCTATGACAAGAGAAATCTTTTACAATCCCCATTTGTCAAACATTTGTCTCAAACTGCAAAAAAAGAAAAAAGAAAAAGGCTAAAATCATGCAATGTGAACCTACAATAGCTTTACTTGCAGCAGACTCTGCATGTTAAGCTGGGATATGAGAAAATATTCTACAGAGAGATTTTGTTACCCAAACCAGTTAAGTACAAACTCCACAAACTCAGATTTAATTGCTCATGTCAATCCCAGTGCCGACTGCCTACACATCACTGAAACAAATACTAACCTTACCCCAGAGGCCTATTACACAAAGCTAGTTGAACAAACTCTGAGTTTCAGAGTAGGTTTAGTGTTGCCAAAGCCAAACAAATCCAACCTGATTTCGATCAGGTTCATTGGGTTTAGAACAATCATAATAAACATTCTCTGACAACTCAGGGTTTGATCCAGAGTTTATGATTAACTTTGGAGTGCACACATCTAAAAGTGTGACATCTGCAGCTAACAGCCAATCACACAAAACCATGGAGAGCATCAATTTGATTCATTCCTTGTGAGAGAGTCGGCACAAGATCATTATGAAAAATATGCCATTATAAAAAATATTAATTGTCAAAATATAATTCCTTATGTGAAATTCATTAAGATATTAAAACATATATGTACAGGAAGAATGACATCGTTTCATCAGATATGTCACTTTGCTCAGAGCTGTTTGGCCCATTTTTGGTTTGCGACCTTTTACCCAGAAGAAAAAAAAAACTGCTCCGGAGCAGGTTAGCCATGTAGCGCAAGTTACCATGGATTGGTTTTTAGCAGTGTTCATTGTGATCTTCTTGAAACCAGTTTGCTCAAACTAAAGTCAAACTTAGCTAAACTGGCTTGATGAAATAGGACAGAGGGGTGTCCATTCCTACTCCTTAAGGGTCAGTGTCCTGCAGAATTTAGCTACATCTAACCCCAACACACTTGACTGTAAGTTTTGAGTAATCCTGAAGAACTTTATTAGGTGATTCAGTTGTTTTTAATTAGAAACTCTGCAGGAGAGTTTACTCCAGGAGTAAACCCTAACCTTATACCATTGGTAGCACATCGTAATAGATTGCATTATGGGTTACTGCGTGATTGAGATGACCAATGAAATTGACTATGGGGTTTTGCACTTAAAGGTAGGGTAGGTAATTTTTGGAGAGGTTAGCAATAGCGAGCTAGCTTTGAAAGCATAAGATCCCACCCTCCCTTCAGAGCATATCTAAAGCCACGCCTCCTCCAAAACACATGAACAAGTACAGCAGGGAGCAAACAAAAGCATCACGAGAGATGCCGTTAAACTACTTCATGTCTTAAAGCACATAACATTACAATAATAGTGAACATAAACAATTTTAAGAGCACTGACCTGTACCACCTGACTGCTGCAGATTCATTTCGGCGTTCATAGTGTTGCCATTGAAACACATAAATTCGAGTCACAAAGTATAACGTCACGGACTTCCATCTCTTCCAAATTATGGTAGTTATGGCATGAACACAGTATAAGCTTGTTGTTTTAGTTCAGGAGGAATTCAAAACATGGCTGCTCTTTTGGTCGTGGTGCTCGTGACTGACGTCTGTCTTAAATCTGCATAGCATGAAACACGCTGATGACATATGATGTCTGCGCGAACAGGGTGCACGAGGGTACGTAAAAACATACCTTGACAGGCAGGTAGGACATCCTATCGTATCCCTCGGATCGAAGGATATGATTGGATGAACATTTTATGGTCCTATGCTTTCCACAGATGATATAAATACATATTAATACATTTAGACCACTTAACTTAGTGATTGCTATCGGGATGTGAAGAGACTTTCAAACAGCATAACAAAAAATGTTTTTCATGATCAGGTCCAAACAATTAAAACATCACATTATTTACAGCTGTGGATTAGTCTGTGATGTCTGTGATTGGTGCCCCTGGTGGTGGAGCTGTTCACTGGTCCATGCGTACACTCCTCATGGTCTCATCTGTCTCCTAAAAGGTGGAGTGTGTAAATAAGCATTATTTATTGTGAGAAAAAGAGAGCAAGAGAGAGAGAAAGGTGACTGTGACTTTAACACCATCTCTACAGAAAGAGGGGTTCCTTACAAGTCTTTGGCTCTTTGTCCTGTGTAAACCAATTGTGCTCACAAGCTGTGTATAATCTTTGTCAACAAAGAGTTTCTCTGTTGTCTGTAAAGGTTTCAAGATCTTGCTCCAGCTACCATCTTAGAATGAGAAAATGCAGTCTGTATTTGAAATTGAAATGGTTCAGAAATACAACTGAGTACATCATATCAAACTGGATGCTTAATTTATAGTCTAAAGAAATGCCCCACAATATGTATACCACATCTACACTGTGAGTGCAGTTTACAAGCATCACATTTGTGAATTGATTTTATTTCTTAGATTTTCCTTAATAATTCAACTACTGCATTCGACAGTCTGATCATGAGGTTACTAACCTTTGGTCTAATTTCAAAGTTTTATTCCAAACCCAGATTTACATGCAGTTGTAGCAATACTAAAATTGTTCAAGCATATTTGTATATTGTATATATCAATTTCAATTGCAAACATTTGTTTGTTACCTGTAGTCTTAAACTAGACAACCTCAAGCTCTTGCTGCACAAAGTAACAATAGCGACCTAGTCACATATTTCCTGGCTTCCTGTGGGGAGATGGCAAGGGAAAGTTTCCAAACCAAAGCATATCATCACAATTTACCAAATGGACAACATGGACATAGCATTTTAGTGTCTGAGTAAGACGAGTATGGTCATGGACAGCTTAACTTAATTTCAACTGAAAAAAGAAAAAGAAAATCTTGATAAATAGGTCAGATTATCAGCTCCTTTTCACTTTTTTTCTTTTCTTTTCTTTTTCCAAAGATTCAATGACAGTTGTGTACATTTCCATCTCAATATTTTTTGTAATGGCTGAATAGATTTGTAAAGTCCACTTTGCAGAGCACTAACAGGTGATTGGAACACAGAGTTATTTTCGCCTCTCTCTGCAGTGCTTCACTGGCCCATTGCACATCTCACTGCTCTCTTGATGGCAAAGTCAATGTATCTAAAGCCTCAGATCATCCCTAATCTCTTTGTTTCACAGCTAAGGCCTGTAAGTAGTTTTGTTCTATCTATATATGGTGTTCCTTTTCAAAGTATTGGCTGTCTCAGATACTGCACTGAATTGTATACCACACATGATGACATTTCCGCCCTCCCCTAACCTCTTGCACAAACACACCCTCACACACAAATACCATTTTAAACAGCTGACTGTGTCCTATCACAGTGAAAGGCCAACATCCTGAATAAAATGGAGTGGCATTAATATTTATGCCCGTAAAGTGCCCACATAATCAGACAGAGAGATGTCAGATGGCATTTTTGTGGGATGGAGAGCGTGAGTGATGTATGTGCACTTACTGTGAGACCCACACATACACACACATAAGTAATCACACACAGACACACACATCACCTTACACAAGCACCCATCTACTTCCACTCTAGCTCTTCTTTTTCATGGAGACACCTTTGACATTTTTACCTACACACTCGCCCATCTTCCCACGTCCTCTCACAGTCTTTTTCTCACTCACACACAGTCAGAAACACGCTGACCCTGAGGGATTGAGCTAGGCTCATGTCCCAGGTTGAGAGCAGCAAATATTGCGATGGAGAGAGCCAGGTGGGAGGCGGTGAGGATAAATAAAGCTCAACAATGTTTCAGAAAGTGCTCCTGCAAAAATATGATGCTTCAAAGCGCGTCTGTCCATAAAAGAGTGGAATAAGGGGGAAAGGTAATGATTTGAACACAAAGAGCTGACCTAAAATAAGGTCCATCTTCAGTTTTATTCTAGGGTCTTGCTTTAATGCAAGTCTCCTAATGTTAATGTCAGATGGCCAAATCTAACTGCACTTCTAAGCAACTTTTACATTTCATAAACATTGTAACAAATGGCTTTGATCATGTATATGTTGTGTCATGATACTGGAAAGTCCCCTAGTCTGCAGAAGTCATTTTATATTGCACAAGAGGCCATGGAAAATGTACTAAGAGTATGAATTCCCTACAGTCATATATTAGAGTTGTGCTGGGCTTCTGACTTCTACCAAAATGGTTGCAAATGTGACAATAAAAATAAATAAAAATAAAAATTGTGACAATTTAACATTTAGTTACCACATGGCTGTCAGGAAACGAAAACCCTCGAAAACCCTTATGGACAGGTTCTTTTTTCAGTCACCCTATTTAAGCAACCTCAAACTCACTCATGACAGTTTGAATCAGACTCACTTATTTAGTGAACGGTTCACAGGCATTACTTAAGTTACATCAATTGACTCCGTCAGCATAGGGACATTGACATTGTTCAGCATAGGGAGGTCTGAATTGAAAGGTTGAATCTACTGTTTCTACTCTGGGAAACTTTGTTTGGGACTGTAACACACAACATTTAACCTTTTTTCAAAAGGCAGAAACATTCCTAAAAACAGTGACATTTATATGAATACAAACTATAGAAAATGATTGTTATTACAAGTTAAACATGCTATGCTATGCATATTTAAAAATAAAATACTAAAGTGGGCATTACATCTAAACTTTTACAAAACTCAAAAGTCCCTCTCTCTTTCTCACACACGTTCACTTTCTTCGCTGCAGTTTTGTATAGAGAAAATAATACCTAGATAAAAAGGCCACTCAACTCCATATATATATATATATATATATATATATATATATATATATATATATATATATATATATGTATATATATTTACTGTATATAGTCAAACCAAAAATTATTCAGACATTTTTGATATTTTTGATATATTTTACTAGTGGGTGCAGGACACTAGTTCACTTATGTAAGTGAGGATAGCAAAATAAAGTAAACTGTGACATATTATACCCAAAAATTCTTCATACAGTGGACTACCAGTAAAACTGATAAAAATTTGGAACCAAAAATTATTCAGACACTTTGAGCTGACCATGTTTTGCTTAAGTGTTATCTGACATAATTAAGATTTTTTTTTTTCTGACACAGTTTAACTCTGAGTTCTTGTCATATTTTATTACAATTTTTTTTAAACTATAGTGAATAAACTGTATTAAAGAATGAAATGTTTAAGGTGTCTGAATAAATTTTGTTTGACTATATATATATATATATATATATATATATATATATATATCATGGACACAGAGACAAAAAATACCTTTACAAAGTGTCTTTCCAGTCAGTAGCTGAGTTATAAGAGGACAAGCAGGCAGAGGAAGCAGGTGCCCTTTAGAACTAATGCCGGGGCTAAATGGCCACCGAAAAAAGCTTCCCGTAAATTTTCTATCGCCTGGGCTGTCATTACAAAAAGCGACCGATGATAATGAAGCATGAAGGAAATATCATTCCATATTCATGTGACAACCTTCTCTCCCTTTCATAAGCAAACTGAAATATTTATCGGAGGAAAATGTTCAATATCATCACTTGTAATCTAGAAAAAAAGAAAAGAAACATAAGGGAACAAAAATGTCCAATATTAGCACAGCAAGGAGATTGAATAGTGGAATGGTAAAATGTGGTTGGTTGGTTTTTATTGCTTGTTATTAAATCTGAACCAAACAATTATTATTTTTCTTTCTCTTTTGTTAGTAGGGCTTGAGAAGAGAGGAAGAATTAAAAACGTGCCCCTGGGCTGTAAGCTTTAGCAGTAGTGATTAAAAACAGGAAACGCTGATACACAAGCTATTAGACAAAGCTATAATCAAATTCATTAATTTTACTCATTCGGAGCCTGACAAGCTTTCTTAAAGTGACATTAGCCTCATTCATGCACAAAAAACAGCAGGTGTGCAAGGAAATAAAGGGAATGCGAGACACCCCCTCCCTTTCCCTTTCAAAAGCTTTCGCTATTTAAAGTCGTTATGTATATAATTTATTGTACCTGTTTTCATTAAACATTTATGACCGGTCAGATTTTGACACAACACAAAAGAAAATCTGCATATAATTAGACTTCTCAGAGACATTTACAGATTTAAATGCCATGTATATCAGCTTGGAGGGTTCACGTTAAACGCACAGATACATGCAAAAGACCCAATCTAGCAACACACGAGTGTGTCTGATTCATGCTAACACATGTGTACAGCACACGCATGACCATTACTCTTAAGAGCTGGGCAGAGGGAGGGGGCTGAATGAAACGGATGACAAATTAGAAACAGCAATGACCACAATCCATTCTCAAACACAGCACAAAATTAATTAGAGTTCTGCATGGGAAGGCCTGGGCCAGCTTCTGGCCCCTTCGTCCCCATTTGTCTCTTTCCGCAGCTCTCTCCACTCCACAGAGCCCGAGAACATGCTGGAACAAGTCCTGGTCCTGCCCAGCTTCCCATTGCTCACCCCAGCCCCCAACTTAAGACTCAGCAGAAGCACATGATTACCTCCAAATTATTTAAACGATCAAACTGATATGAACAAGAGATGGTGACTAGGCCAAGAGAGGGAGTTTGACTGCGTGCGAAATGTGTGTTCCACAAGCCTTCAACTGACAGCGACCAGCACACTGTAACTCAAACAAGCAGTCGCAAGTTATTAATATTCCTTCTATCAGCAGGACAAAAGCGCAGTGGATAAGACCAAGATGCCCGGCACAGAACAACCTGGACCAGCCTCACTGATCCGGTGAGCTCACGAGCTGACGGCGCTTTTCCTCCAGCTTCTGTCACTGGAGATCTGCACTTCTTTTCATAACGCACAGCCTCCACTCACGAAAACATTTGAAAGCACTGTCAAGTCTTCTCGTTAGCGCTGGGATAATGGGACATATGCAATTAAATCAAAGCTTTTTCTCTCTTTGCCGGCCTTGGAAACTTCAATGCGTTGAAACTTTAGGACAAAAGGGATCATCTAGCTTTGGACGGCTCGGTTCAACTCTCGCTGTCAGTAACCAAGGGTTAATGCATCACGATTAGCACTCGTGGGTCTTTATCTGATATATTTTTAATTAACGGTATCCCACTCAAGCTCTTGAAGCCATCCCCCCTCCTGAAAAAAGAGGGCAGGGGGGAGTTTTGACAGGGCTAATTAATGAGCGTTTGGAAAAACGTGGAGGCAAGACGTTGGGTTCATTAGACAAGTCAGTCTGCCACACATCAAACAGGCCATAGTGGTCTGTCTGATCCCTCTTTTTATTTCCCATCTCAGAGTGGTGGATGCTGGGAAGGGACAGAGGGAGTGAGAATGAGAACAGAGAGTAAAAGAGAGAGACAGAGAGAGGGACAAAGAGTAGTGCTGGCACTTTGCAACAGGAGAGATGAATGACTTTTTACCTCAGAACACCAAGGCCTTAATGAAACCTCCAGAGGCTAAACAATGGCATCTCTGAGACAGAGAGATACACAGAGCACTGCACATATACTCACGTAGATGCATGGGCACGCATGGGCTGCAAAGTCCACCGCGCAATTATCCAGCATCGTACGGTACAAAAATGATGACCACACAGCAAGTGCATAAGTATACCACATATTCATCTTGAACAGAAACTGGCAGAGATGCACGCCATCTCACTCTTGAAACCGAAATGTTTTTTTGTGCGTACATACGCACTTATATAGGCAGACACAAACACACACCTTAAAGGAGGGCAGAAATTCTTCTCTTGGATCCTATGAAGAGGCCACCTATATGAAAAACAGGTCACACAAACTTCCATAATTATTTGGCATCTCAAAATAGCTTGTATATGCTCTCTCTCCACCACCAAAAACCAAACACAGACTCCTCACTGCCTCAGTATGTCACAGTAAAGATGAAAAGACAGGTCCATCTCAAGATACATGCATTTTATATTTCAGAAATATATATTTCTCATATTTCAGAAGTGGCCCCCTCAGGTCCTTCCAAACCTGCATGACCTTCTTCTGTGGAACACAATGAAGATATTTTGAGGAATGTTTTATGATTTATATGATTTTATGAATTAATCTATATGACTCGACTGGCACATTCAAATTTGATTACTTTGAATAAAGGCTTTGATTTCAATCTTTTCATCACACACTCTTAAATCGAATAACTGAAAACATTCAAGGCCAGTTCACACCAAGAATTATAAATATAAAGATAACTATAACAATAACTATATTAGCGTCCACACCAACGCACAATTATGTTCTGTTAATTATAAGAATGCCATCTGCCGCTTTAAATGCCCAAGCTCTTTAAAGCAGGATGAATTCTGATTCACTGGCAATGTTTTTATTGTTCATCAGCCGGAAAAAAATCATTCTGAAAATGACAATATCGTTGCCCTTTGTCCTTATTGTTGTAGTGTGGACTTCCTTCTCATAGAATTAGAATGATTATTAAAACTTTATAGTAATCGTTATCGTCCTTGGTGTGAACCACCCAGTAATGTCAGCAAACGTTAAACAAATGTTAAAGAAATCAACTTTTCCTCGAGCTTTGGATATATAAGAGATTATTGCACTATAAGAATATCCTGTAAGTTTCAGAAGTTGATATGTAATGATCCATGTACAGTTAGATTTGTCTATGTGTCAGTAAATCAAACCAGTGACTAAATGGTCAACTTCATATTGTTTCTCTTAGTAGGATGAAAATAATCTGTTATTTAAATGGTGATTAAATTATTTAAAGAAAACTATCACAGAACTCTCCCTTTGCAATCGCTGGAGTTGTCAATCAAACATTGCGTGCTGGAGCTGTCAATCAAATCAAATTTATCAGTGACTGAGTTCTGGACACGTGCCAAAACTCCCATTTTATTCAACAAATCTTTTAGTTATATCGCGTTTGCACTGTTGCGATGAAGGAATTCGTTAGTGTACAGAAATTGAGTTGCAATGACGAGATCACTGCTTTCATGCGCTCAACAACATGTCTGTGATCGGCTACAATCTTCATCACTGCAACCTTTCATGCCACGATCTAAATATAATGCCATAGACCTAATTGTAATGTAGCACTTCACAAATAGTTAACATTGAGAGCTGTAATAGTAAAAACGTGCTAAAAGAGAGAGTAATACTGGCTATTTCAAATGGAAAGATGTTAGCCAATCACAGCAGTGGGCGTTTACACTGAAGTCTCACAGCAGACATGACCCTTAAAACAGAGGGCTAAAATCTGGGTAGCAAAAATGTCTTTTATTACTAAATTATGAAAATTTTTGATGTAAAAAGCATATATATATATACATATATTATAAGTGCACCCCAGGAAACGTTATAAAACAATAAAACAGCGCAGTTCATGATCCCTTTAATTTGTGTTCCACAGAAGAAAAAGCCATGCAGGTTTTGAATGACATGGGTGAGTAAATGACGACTATTTTCCTTTCTGTGCGTGAACTATCCCTTTAAGAGACCACTTATTTACAGAAATATAGCTACCACTATTCCAAACAAAAAAAGAAAAGAGCACTGTTTTGATACAACAAACACTTCTGCCTTCACTTCCATGAAAGAGAACAACACTCTGTAAAGATGCCTGGCGGCCATCTTGCTGCCAATATTTCATTTCGTGCCCATTTTCTCCACATTTTTGTCTTGATTTCTTTGTTTTTGGCGGAGGCTAAGGGTGGGTGAAAACCCATTGGCTCGGCCTGCTTCAGCCATCTGGGGACATAACTCAAATGGGCCTCCACTATCGGCTGGCCAGCCGACTCATAAGGCCGTTATAAAGAAAGAGCCGGGGACACAAACAGAGACATCAATCTTCCCTGATCAGCAGAAGATAGAAAGAGAAAGAGAGCCCCCAAAAATGGAGAAACAAACTGAATGACAATATAGAGGGTCTGCATCAAGCTGACCTGTACTTTTGTTAAACTGTGTTTTTTTTTTAGGTTGTGAGAGTGTGAGAATGTGTGATATGTTTAATCTGGATTCAAATAATTAAGGAAACAGAGTATAGAAATTTTCAATATGTTCCTGTGTGATATACAGCCAGTTGTAGAAAGGATAAAAACTTTTATAGAATAAAATATTAAATCTTTTATTATATGACAGACAGATAGATAGACAGATAGACAGATGATAGATAGACAGATTAAAATTAAAACTAAATTACTGCTCCCAATATCAATTATCAAAAACACCTGAGATAATATGACAATATTATTTCTATTATTGATCACATCATGAAGCCTGCAGAGCTTGAAGTAACTGCCTAAGGCAAAATGATTGCTTGCTTATGTGTTTTACAAAAAGAGTTAGGAAGAGATCTTTGCACCAGCAGTAGAACAGAAGCAATCTAAACAAGGCAGTCAATCAAAGTCAATGACTTATCGACATAAGCAGCA
The DNA here is from genome assembly GCF_019924925.1 of Ctenopharyngodon idella. Classification (NCBI taxonomy): domain Eukaryota; kingdom Metazoa; phylum Chordata; class Actinopteri; order Cypriniformes; family Xenocyprididae; genus Ctenopharyngodon; species Ctenopharyngodon idella. Next base: position 17,601,977 of record NC_067226.1, read on the forward strand.
TTTCAGCAGAGACGCCACATTCCTGCCGCTCCTTTCGCTTCTCTGTCCCTCTCTCTAATTCTCTCAATGAATGCATGAAGGCAAATCCAGGTTATCATTCCTTGTCTTTCTCCCTTCATTCTTCTCCCCGTTTCTACATCATTCTCAATTAATGTGGGGGATGCACTCAGCTTATCTGTTCACTCCTGCATCTGTGAATATGGAAGCCCTGTTCCCTGAGACACTCGAGCAAGATATCACACATATAGTATCGCATCCACAAATTAGTTGTTTCAGACAAGAAGAGGCTATACCTTAACGCTGCATGTTTTTCATACAGTATATTTAGGTGATCATTTACCATAAACAATTAAAAAATGTTTACACAACAACAATTTACACGACAACAATGCACTAAATATGGAAAAGTTTTTCCTTTGTGTTTTTCACGTACAGACGACAACATTGTCAAAATGATCCCCGTTCACATGGATTCGTGAAAACGACTAAATACACTGTATATGCATGCCAGGCCAGTAGCTTTG